>NC_055958.1:42015572-42210572 GCF_018492685.1 Alosa sapidissima | reverse complement strand
GTTAATATAGAGTATTTGATATCCATATAGTGTGTTAATATAGTGTGTTAATATAGAGTATTTTATATCCACATATAGTGTGTTAATATAGTGTGTTAATATAGAGTATTTGATATCCATATAGTGTGTTAATATAGTGTGTTAATATAGAGTATTTGATATCCATATAGTGTGTTAATATAGAGTATTTGATATCCATATAGTGTGTTAATATAGAGTATTTGATATCCATATAGTGTGTTAATATAGAAAATTTTATATCCATATAGTGTGTTAATATAGAGTATTTGATATCCATATAGTGTGTTAATATAGTGTGTTAATATAGAGTATTTGATATCCATATAGTGAGTTAATATAGACAATTTTATATCCATATAGTGTGTTAATATAGAGTATTTGATATCCATATAGTGTGTTAATATAGTGTGTTAATATAGAGTATTTGATATCCATATAGTGTGTTAATATAGAGTATTTGATATCCATATAGTGTGTTAATATAGTGTGTTAATATAGAGTATTTGATATCCATATGTGTTAATATAGAGTATTTGATATCCATATAGTGTGTTAATATAGTGCGTTAATATAGTGTATTTGATATCCATATAGTGTGTTAATATAGAACATTTTATATCCATATAGTGTGTTAATATAGTGTGTTAATATAGAGTATTTGATATCCATATAGTGTGTTAATATAGAAAATGTTATATCCATATAGTGTGTTAATATAGAGTATTTGATATCCATATAGTGTGTTAATATAGTGTGTTAATATAGAAAATTTTATATCCATATAGTGTGTTAATATAGAGTTTTTGATATCCATATAGTGTGTTAATATAGTGTGTTAATATAGAGTATTTGATATCCATATTAATATAGTGTGTTAATATAGAGTATTTGATATCCATATAGTGTGTTAATATAGTGTGTTAATATAGAGTATTTGATATCCATATGTGTTAATATAGAGTATTTGATATCCATATAGTGTGTTAATATAGTGCGTTAATATAGTGTATTTGATATCCATATAGTGTGTTAATATAGAACATTTTATATCCATATAGTGTGTTAATATAGAGTATTTTATATCCATATAGTGTGTTAATATAGAGTATTTGATATCCATATAGTGTGTTAATATAGTGTGTTAATATAGAGTATTTGATATCCACATATAGTGTGTTAATATAGAGTATTTGATATCCATATAGTGTGTTAATATAGTGTGTTAATATAGAGTATTTGATATCCACATATAGTGTGTTAATATAGAGTATTTGATATCCATATAGTGTGTTAATATATAGTGTGTTAATATAGAGTATTTGATATCCATATAGTGTGTTAATATAGAGTATTTGATATCCATATAGTGTGTTAATATAGTGCGTTAATATAGTGTATTTGATATCCATATATTGTGTTAATATAGAGTATTTTATATCCACATATAGTGTGTTAATATAGGGTATTTAATATCCATATAGTGTGTTAATATAGAGTATTTGATATCCATATAGTGTGTTAATATAGTGTGTTAATATAGACATATAGGGCTATATTTTAACGGTCTGAAACGGAAGTGTCTTTGCGCAAAACGCAAGTCACTTTGTGGGCGGATCTTGGGCGCTGATGCTATTTTACCGGCGGGATATTTGACTGTTGCGCCAGGCGCAAATCTAAAATGGGGTGGTCTGAAGTAGCTACATTAATCATGGGTGTGGTTTGGGCGTAACGTGCAATAAACCAATCAGGTCGTCATCTCACATTCCCTTTAACAACAAGCACGCTTGTTAGAACTGTCAGCTATTGATTAGCAGAGTTAGGAACTGTCAGCTATTGATTTTTCCTCTTGACAAAATGTAATACAGAATTGTCACAAAGACATACTTTCCAATGTTTTGGGATCACTCTCACTGAATCACTAGATTATTAATGCATGGTTATATTTTTGCTATGTAGGCTACAATGTAATCTAACATTACCTCTCTATAGACAATGCATATCTTCTGTCAGTTAATCTCTTCTCTCCCGTGCTGCCGCTGGGGCATTTGGGTTAAATGGCATCGGCATGCAATTCAACATCACGTCTCCTTAAGTCATCTAATATTTCCTAATTTATGTCATCAACACATCCGTGATTCGTGAAAATGTGTACGCTAGATTTCACATCTTAATGGACACCACACTGTTTTCCCTCGAGTGGTAATATTTTTCTCTGAAATTATGTATGGTTTACCGAAATGGGAACTATGTTGTATACTGTAGATGAGTGGAGCAAAGTGTGCGTTGCGCAGCACAGGCGGCCTGTGAGAAACAAAGGATAGAGGGAACATAAAGCTTGGAGTTATTTCAGATGGGCTACAACAAGGTAGGCAAAATTCTGGTTAAAACCTTAGCGCAGCTGGAATAATGCTTAGGCTGATGTTAAAGCGCACGCAATGTTTAAAGGAGAATTCCGGTGTGATATTGACCTAAAGTGTATTGAAACATGATACCGAGTGTGAACGTATGTCTCATAGCCCATCTCGACTTGTCCCCTGCACTCCAAAATCTGGCGCTAGTTAGCCGATGCTACCAACAACTTTTTCAGTAGTGGTGCTTCGGCATCGGGCTAGCCATGCAAATAAATCACTGTTTTACACCCATTTACGAGGCTCAATGTATCTCCACACTTCATTGGTAGACTTCCTAGGGCCCTGACATTTAAAACGAGACATTGAGAACTTTGAAAAAGCACTGGTAGTTTACTTACAAGACGATTTATACAGACAGTATCTTCACGAAGTTTAACGTTTGCAGCCATCTTGAATTTAGTCACGATAAGTCGAGCAACGAGTAAGAATGAACAGGTATGATAAGGGATCAGATTCCAAAAATAATTCAGTGGAAATGCATGGATTCCAGTTTCTTCCAGTAGCAGCAACTGGAATCCATGCATTTCCACTGAATTATTTTTACCTTATTTGGCTCTGGCCTGTACATTTGTCACGCCTCAAAATTTACATACAGACCAGCCCACTGGTGCTCTGAGCCCAGGAACGTGAATGGAGAGCGAAGATGAGACAAACATTAGTTTAGCTGCCTGCTCGTTTACTTCCACAGGAATTATAAAGCAGACAGTTCTTCAAGGATATCGAAAATGAGCCACGGTCGTAAATGCAGTGTTCCAGGCTGAAACTTAGGCTACAAATAAAGCTGAGACTTTCCATAGTCTTCCCAAGGATTCAAAAGTTCGAGGGGCATGGATAATGTTTTTCTACCAGAAGATCCCTGTAAAGTTTGACACTCCGTTATTAATTTGCAAAACATTTCACCGAAGGCAGTTTTCAAAACCTTGTACAGTTAAGCAGGATTTGCTAAGCTGCTGTTACTGAAACGAGGGGCTGTTCCGACCGTAAGGTCATCACAACCGCATGCTGTAAGTATTACTCTGTCGCTAAGCAGTTATTAACCATGCTAACGTGTATCTAGCAAGTAGAATGTGTGATTTAGTTCATTGGCAAGGCTATTTAATTGTCCTGTGTGTCATTCGGATAAAACTAACTAACTGAAGCTGAGTAACACGATAGTTTGGTTGCTAAGCTGTAATATAACCCATACCCATATAACACATACGTTTTTGACGTCAGAAGTGGAAACAACTTCACGTTATCAATTCAAATGATATCTAGTCGATATGTTGAAAACCGTGTTGTCTAGATACAATGGATTTATTTGCACGTTCTTATTTTAGAACATTAGAAGAACGGCAGCATGCCAAACAGATGCCCCAAGTGTGGCATCTTGCGGGGCTTAGAATATTAGCAAATGCTTTTGCTGTGAGAACAGCTTGGTGTGTGCATGCAAAAGTGACTTTCACTTGTGTTACAACATTTCTGTTGTTTGGTTTAGGTTTTACCTAGCAGCCATGCACTTCAATGAGAATGCTGAGTCCCCACAACAGAAGACAGCCAAGGAGAAACTATGTACAGACTTGCCAAACAATTTGTAAGTTTAATAAAATATGTTTTTATTACAAACAAATCAAAATGTGCAACAGTATAGGCACTAAAAAGAACTTATCGATTCACACACAACAGGCTGTCTTAGACCTGATGCTACTGGTGTCAAAATCAGGGCCATACAATTTGTTTATTGTACAGTATACAGCCTACAATGCACTGTATTACAGTATACAATATAAGTCCTCTTTCTTGTCCTCTTCGAGATAATCAAAGACCCTCTTCCTTATTGGGATGCCGTCCAGCGGATTCCTGTGCCCCAGGACTTGTGTGCTCAGCTTGACAGACCTTCCATGGAGGATGCGGTTGCTGAACATGAGTCACGGTTCAGTCGAAAAGGGGTCTGAATCCAACGTACTGCCCTGAAGTATCCGGAAGCTCCCTCCATATGCGTAGCACCACACACGAGGGGATCATGACACGGACGCTTCCTCTAAGGAAACCCCAACTCCTGCTCACAAAAGACCTGTAGGCCAAGTCACTTCATTGCCTGCAACGAGAACAGGGTGGAAAAGCAATTTTTTTTTTACTATTTTACATCAGAGTATCACTGGACGATTGTTGAAAAAAAAAATAAAGTTGATCATTTTGTGGTGTTGATCAAACTGTGTTTTTGCAATATGCTGAACCAATAATGAATGTGTATTGGTTAAAAATATTTTATTTATATACTGTAACTGCTAACACTTGTATCAGATTGTCCTCACCTTTCCATTCCTCTGATTCTCAAACAGCCATGGTCAGCTCTGTAAATATTCATTGCATTTTGCAAAGAATATAGAGGCACAACGGATTGAGGCCATAATGGTCATTCAGGTCAGCTCCTCAGGAACCTGGGTCATTCTTTTAATAACCTGTAAAAACAAACATAATTTCCCTGCTGTTATTTTGTAATTTTGAATGAGCAGGTAGCACAAAGTAGCAAATGTCTCCAGTTTTAGTTACCAGAGTTGTAAGATCACATATTAGGCTACTACATGGAAAGAAGGTAATAATCTCAATCAGATGTCAGCAGGATAGTTACAAGATTACATTACACTGACTGTACCTACTGTATTTTAAACAGTGATATTTATAGGATTTTTGATTATTGTACTCTACTCCATTGTAGCCTACTATGTAAATTGCCCCTTGGGGATAAATAAGTGTTTTTGAATTGACACAAATTGGCCTAGTAATATTTTCGTTGACCTCGTTTCACTTCAGCCATAGGCTACAAACTGCACAGAGCTCCTGCCCAGCTAACTGGACGTCCCGTTGTAAGATCATACATTACTACATGGAAAGAACGTAAAAATCTCGATAATCAGATGACTTAATCAGCAGGATAGTAGTTACGCGAGTACATTAGACCTACTGACACAAACGTAATATTTTCATTGACGCGAGCAGTAGGCTACTCGTTTCACTTCAGCCATAACATTATAGCCTACGAACTGCAGAGCTCCTGCCCAGCTAACTGGACGTCCTGTTGTAAGATCGCATATTACCACTACAATAATGTATGTAACTCCTAATCAGATGACCTATTCACCAGGAGAATATACTTACTGACTAAAACGAGTACTTTCCTTGCAAGCAGCACTCCTTTCACTACAGCATAGCCTGAACTGCCCACGACGGGCTACAAACTTTTCAGCTAGTTTCTAACTGGACATCTTGACAAAAAATGCACAAGGGTACAAGTTGTAAAACATCTGTTTGTGTGCAAATGAATAACTTCTGTTGCTTACAATGCTAAAAACGAACCTAATGCAATGTTTAGCTTAGTCTACGACACTAACGTGCGAGTATTACAGCTAGCTAACTGGGCTACGTGTGGCAAACTCAAGTAAATGACAAAACTTACCACTCTGAAGTAGTCATTTCCAATCTATGGGCGACTGGTTGCTGCTCTATTTCAGATTCTTCCTCTGATTCAGGCTCAAATATGCTGTTCAACACCTATGTCTCCATAGTATTTCCACCTTGGCTGTTTCAGTGAGTGCTGTCGGCCATGTTTGCGTCTTTGCTCCGGAGCTTCGCTAGTTGTAAACCAACCAATCAGCACGCAGTTTATCTAAATATTCATGAGCATACCATAAAAGGAAGAAAACCTCTCGTTTCATTCTAGGGCTTTTAACCAGGTTTGCATTAGGGCGCATAGAACAGCACATATGCCATTTTCAGCCCAACCAATGTTACACACCCTATTCAGAGACCTTAAGGACCAGCACAAAATACCCTATATCATCATTCTATCCTATCACCCCTTTAAGGCAAGGAGATGCAGGTAAGCACATCATTAATGTCAGCCTTCTATTTATTGTCATCAAAACTGCAGAGGAACAGACAAGTTCGTAGGGCGTCTCTGGTGTCTGCAGACATGAGTGTGGCATCTGGCACAATATGCTGTGTGAGGGAGGGACTGACTGGCATCTGGCCCAATATGCAGTGTGAGGGAGGGACTGACTGGCATCTGGCCCAATATGCTGTGTGAGGGAGGGACTGACTGGCATCTGGCCCAATATGCTGTGTGAGGGAGGGACTGACTGGCATCTGGCCCAATATGCAGTGTGAGGGAGGGACTGACTGGCATCTGGCCCAATATGCTGTGTGAGGGAGGGACTGGGGAAATAATAAAGTAATGCAATAATACACTGGGGGGACAAAATAACGTTTTCACAATATTCTATTTTTTTAGACCCACAATCACATCAGCAGTGATGGTTTGCATTGATTTCCGAGGTGTTCACATCAGCAGTGATGGTTTGCATTGATTTCCGAGGTGTTCACATCAGTAGTGACGGTTTGGCCGCTGCAGAGAGAGCTTGTCTGAGGAGTCAGTAAACAGGCCTCAGGAGGTACAGTAGCAGGGGATATGTCGCCACTTAGTGGTGATAACAGAGAACTGCAGCTGCCCTGCTCTCACTCAAATTTATGCAGCAGCAGTATTTTGTGAAAGTAAAAAAATGTGTTATTTGATATGGGAATGTTCTTTCTATTCATCTATGGATTTTAAAGACAATAAGCCAAAACTGTAAATGTAATATAATCAGGGCTTTGAACCGGTTCAAGGAACGAAAACCGGTAACTTTTTGTATTTTACAGGGAACAGAAACGAAACCGGAAACGTTATTATTTTTTATGTTCTGGAACAGGAACACTTATTTAAAAATAATGGTAACCGGTTAATACCGGTTTTATTTCGTTCCTCGTTGCCTAATTAACTAAAAAAAAAAAAAGCAATTATTTTCCTGCGCACGTTACCATGACGGCTGTGGTTCACTTCCTGTGTGACATCACATCAGACATTCGCTGACTGAATGGAGAGAGAGCGGTGGATTACAAAGTCTCCACTCCACATCTTAAATAAGAGGTAAATTACGATCCATCGTTAATTAAAACGCTCATTCCAAACACAATATCAATAGCTATATTTGTCGACTCCACGTTAATGATGGACTAGTGAACATTTGGCTACATGGCCTTTCCCCCGACAGTTGGAATTTGTTGTTGCCCGAGTGGCATAACCACGTGGTTACATTTGTGTGGAAATTCTCTTTTAACAATAAACTACACATTTCAAATAATTGTAGGCCTATTTATTATTATTAATAATATAATAATTATTATTTAATAATGGTTGTAATATTACTACATTTGGTTTAAGTTGGATGAGAAAGATGTGACATAATTCTATAGCATTAAACAGCTGACAGGAACGAAATTAACCGTTCCGGGAACAGTATTTTTTTGTTCTAACCGGTTCGGGAACGTCAATTTATTGGTGGAACTCATAACCGGAAACGTTATAATTCCGTTTCTGTTCGGAACGAACCGATTGGGAAAAAAAAAAAAAAAAAAAAAAAAAAAAAAATTCGGTTCAAAGCCCTGAATATAATATAATCATATCATAAAGGTCACTGTTACGAGACACAGACTCAAGGCACAGAGAAGTCAAGTTCGGAGATTTTACTTGTTGGTTTGCAGGAATTCAAACATAGAAACTGAAAACAGGACTCTTCAATTCTCAGAGGAAGGAGTAGTTTCAAACATAGGAGTTACTGGATCAATTCAAAGGGAAACAAGGCAAGAGTCCAACGATGTCACAGAAATGCAAAGGTCCAAAAGGCAAACACAAAAGTCAACTTAACTCGTGGGTTTCTTCTCTGCAAGATTCAAGCAGCAAGGAGCTGAAGTCCGTGTAGCTCAGTGTGAAGTCAGACAATGAGTGAACAAACACAGGGGTTTACATAGTGCTGGCAATTAGGACAAACGAGGGACAACGAGGGCAGGTGTGGCCTGTTAGTAGACAGGGGAGAGTGAGCGGGAAGCAGTGTTTTCAGTAGAGTCAAGAGTGGGCGTGGTTGATGGAGAGCTTGGTGTGGCTGTGACAGTCACACACCCCATCCTCATCCATGAGACTGACGTGGAGCATGTCACCAGCTTCAAGTTTCTGGGTGTCCACATCTCTGAGGACCTCTCTTGAACACCTCTACCCTGATCAAGAAGGCTCAGCAGCGTCTCTTCTCTGTAAGGGGACCAAAGATGGTCCAACTGTCTCACTAATGTCATGGTTATAGTGTGCTGTGGGAGTGATATCTTTCTGATTAAGCACAGTTAAACTATATGTTCTACTGTTAAAGGAGAACTATGCAGGGCTCTCAAGTGTCACGCATTGAGCGTGACAGTCACTCATTTCGGTCTTTAGTCACGCACTACCGCCACACATTTTATTTCTCACGCAGAAAAACTACTAATATATGCCGCAGCGCCCAAAATTTCTATGGCTGCGCCGAACTTACTGTGGAACAGACAGGGATCAAGCGCGTCTCCCCTGGAGTTCTTAGACGAGTCTGCCACTAATCAGCCAATCAAAAAAAAAGAAAGGGGCTGCACAATAGCCAATCAGAAAATAGTACTATTGTATCTGGGTAAGATTTAACACAACAACCAATGAAAAAAAGCATACCCTGGATTTGTTCACGTGATTCTGCTACCGAAGTTTCGTTCACCCTCAGAGCAATGGAGCTTCGAGCATCACTTTGAGATGAAGTCATCTTTTAATGTTACAACAAATTCACAACTTGTTGGACACAAACAATGACAACTTGACTCCTGTTAGAGAATGTTTCCCAGATAATTAGCATCAGTTGTTCATGTCTGAAACTTAGCCAACAGTTACCTGCTCAGAACACATTTTCGTTATCACACGATGACTGACATATTGTCACATTATCAGGCTTAAAGTGTTCAGGAACCGTGCCTGACGTCCTCATAAATGTCTGATAACTTCAGGCACAGATTATTGCTTTAAGCCAGGGGTCTCAAACACCTGGCCCGCGGGCCAAATGCGGCCCGCGTCCGGCCCAATTCCGGCCCGCGACGTATGTCAAAATAATAATGTAATCCGGCCCTTGAGACTATTTTTAATTGCGACAAACAACGATACTGATTAAAATAGTCGATAGTTCCAAGTACGGTGACAAATCTCATTTGTACTCTGCTCCACTATGTGCTAGACATCCAGAGCTTCATTCAAACCCAAAATCGCTGCGCAAAGTTTTCAGGAAATACTTGTATTAGGCTACACGCGAGAAACACAAAGACATGCATTTGTAATGAGGGAGGGAAAGTAATCTCATCGCCATCTAGTGGTTGCGTTCCTAGAGTTTAGCGGAGTGCATGGGATTTTTTTTTAGAAAAAATATATCTCGGTGCACATTGGGATCTTAATTTAATGCCTTCCATATGTTAGGCACTGGGGTCACCTCTATTGCTTCAAGTGGTCATACCTTATTTTTAGGATCAGTTGAATTGTTTTGAGTTTTTGTCGTAACACGGTGATAAGGAACTACAGCTGCATGTGACTGCATCTGTCTTTCAAAAATGTCAGGTAGAAAGCAATTAAGCATCCTCTCATTTGCCCTGAGGAAAGCCCCCTAAAAAGTCCAGGTTAGTGGATGCTTGCACAGAGAAGGTGGGGGAAAGGGTAGGCCCATTATTGAATCGTCAGTGTCATGTGTCAAATATTTTCTTCTGCAATTCTGAGCAATTATAAATTATACTTATGCCCCATTTTGATTGTTTTGCCCAATATTGCACATCATACACTTAGGAGGGCATTGCTCCTACATACTTTGGCCTATAATCAAATGCCTGACCTCTTTGGAAAGCTAAGACACTGCAATTTTTGTGTGTGATGTACTGACAGAGTTATCGACAGGGAATGTGCCCCTTGCCTGTCCTCAAAATTTGAGAGCCCTGACTATGCAACATTTTCACAGCCCTTGCTGTCGAATGCGTCATCTGGTTCGACCGTGGAACTCCACAGCGGACTATGCTGCCCCCAAGCGGCTGCAGTTGTACTTACATTTCACCATTCACCATGATCGTGAATGAAGTGTCAATTTTTAACTGGGACCCACTGTACAGGGACAACTGCTCATAACTGGTCTGGAATGGTGTGATTTTGTTGTCTATGCAGAAGATGACATGTTCGTTCAAAGAATATATAGAGATGGCAGAATCATAAAAACAATGAAGGAAAAGGTTGATTACTTCTACTTTTACTTTTATCTACCAATGCTTTTGGCTTAAACAAATCCATTCCATTTACAGTACTTGTTTCAATCAGTTTTTTCAATCAGTTTAGATTTTAGTGTTCATTTTTACAAATCTATACAAAATGCACCTCTCATGTATTCTTCGCAGTCACTTTGTCTGAGATGACATTTTTCAGACTGGAATGTATATAAATTGTTTACCATAGAACATGTCACCTGCAATTTATTAAATTATATATTTTCTTATGTTCATGTGTTCTGAGATTATTCATTCGTATCTAAACACAGTATTGTGTAAGTGCTGCTTGTAATGACCACAGTGAAATACACAATGTGTTGTGAGAGCCTTAAAGAAAGGCTGTGCTATCATTTTATTTTAATTTCATTGTAGCAAAATTATGTATGTGTTCTATATACAGTCAATGGGAACGATTATAACAAACAGTTACAACATTAACAACAACAACAACTACAATATTATTTGAATGCTCTGCCCTCCACAGTACCACTTCAGAGAAATCTTGACACCTCTACTTAGACCAGGCTTTTACAAGTGGACCATTTTGGTAATTTAACAGAAGGCATGCTACTACATAGAGCTGGTTAATATTACCAAACATGTTTAGGGGGATAGCTGTGTCAAAGAATTTGTGCTCCTTCAACCGACGAATTAGCCGCTCAACATGCACCCTAAGGCGTGCGATAGACTGGGTCTCCCTGACCTCGTTTGCTGGCATCTGAGGTCTTCCGGCTAGGAATGCAGGCCTGTACACTTTACAAGGCACACAGTCATCCACCAGGAAGCCTCTGTCCACCATGATTGCCATATCCGGCCTGAGCAGTTTACATAGTCCTGACTCCACAAGGATCTGCTTGTCACTGACTGAGCCAGCAAAGAGGGGAGAAACAAAGGTTACAGCACCATGAGGGGCCATGCCAATCATCCCCTTCAATGTACAATGGGACTTGTAACTGGAATAAACTTTCTGGAGTAAAGGAGAGGAAGGTGTTTGACATCTGAGCTCTGTGCAGTCCAGGATCACTGTAGTGTCTGGGTAATCTTTGAACTCTGCTGGCAAGTACTCACTGATTTTGTTTTGGGGCATCCAAATTCGGTGTGAGCCAAGAACACAAAACAAAAAATTGCTCCACGTCTGAATGATCCTGCTTACAGTAGACTGATGTACCCCATACCGGTCAACCAGGTCTTTCTGCTTCAGTCCCAGGGCAAGGTAGTTCAGGAAGAGGAACAGTTCATCTACTGGCTGTAAAGACTGTGTCTGTACCATTGTTGTACTTTGCCTTGAGTCACCATCTGCAGCTCTTGTTCTGGTCACTCGAACCATGTACTGCAGTGATGGTTCGATGACTTGCCAAAACCGCATCAGGTGGTCATAAGATGAAAATCTGTAAATAACATAAGTAGGGAGCTTTTATTAAATCTACAATTGTACCATGCTCACAGGCCTACATATGGTTAGAGGTGAACCTGAGGTAGGATATAACCTGCAATTGTCTGCATAGGCATTATTTGTTCACATAGTCTACAACAGTAGTCTTATAAATTACGTATGAGAACAACATTTCCCATTCAGTTAGCTATAAGTTGTATGCTTCTGCTTGCTAGCTGTAGTCTAACTGTTACTGTAGCCTACATATTGAGCTGTCATGCAGCGTTGTGAATGATCATACAATGCATAGGCTACGCCTGTGCAAATGCTAATCATCAACAACAGCCATTCTGTCATTTCAGTTTTATGCTACATAGTGTAGGCTATGTTCATTAAAGCTGCAACTTAGACAAATGGACGTGCATACAGGAAAACAAATGCTACATTATGCATTTCTGAATTAAACAGACATAACACTATAGTTTCGCAGGTATTAGTATAGCCTATTAAATTACGAAAAAAGCTAGGTTTACATACCTTGTGTAAAAACGAATGTCTGTGTCCGAGCCACCAAATCGCTGTAACCCGAAACGTTGCGTGAGTGACATCTTCTCCAGCTGCTGCCTCAGCTGGGCAATGTGGTGATTTTATCTAGACATAATAACTTGTGTGTGTGTGCATACTGGCTTATTAGAAGCATGCTGGTTTATTAGAAAAGCATTCCATCTTATATAAGGATATTGTTTATGCAACTGTTATGCAACATTTACTGGAAGTCATGAGACTGAGCGGTCAGAGACTAAGAGTGAAACTGAGGAGGAATGGTAGTGAAAGTAAAACCAGACAGGGCTGAGAAGAAGTGGAGGGGTTTACAAGAAAAGGAGGCAGAACCAAAAGTGAAAGTACACATAGAACCAAAACAAACGCATACTCTGCCTGGCAACAGATTACACATAGGACCTGGTCACATGTATTCTGCCTAGTAACACACATTTTTTTAATGTTTAGATGAGAAGGGTTTTCCACCAATATCTCAAGTCCCAAAACGTTCTGATTGGCTAAAAGGGGCCTGGTGACGTTCCTGAGGATAGGAACGCCTCCCAGGCCCCTAAGAGCATAAAAGAAAGAGCTCAGACACATTCAGATCAGATCTCATCGGGGTAGCAGCTGCCACTCATCACTCTATTGCCTGACGGTCCAGTCCTGACGCTGTTTGGATTGTATTATCACTGCAATACGGTGAATAAAGGATCAACAGTCTTCAGCTTCTCTCGTCTTGGTGTTCTCCTTCGGGTCTTTGACATCAGAGTGCTAGTTGGATTGGAGGTTTCGGGAAGTGGATGATTTCCACGACAGATCTGGAGGGTCCTACCGAGATTTGAAAGGATTCAACAAGGGAAGCAGTTCCGTCCCGGGTGAAGCAGACTTCTCCAGTGCAGCTCTCCGGGCCCAAAAAAGGTAAGCACTTTTGCTTATTATTAGGGAGAGCTGTACTGTGGGAGTCGGTGGGTAGGCTGGGAAGGGGTGCTAACCTGAATCCTCAAAAGGATAGTGGAGACACAAGACAGAGATTGGGTTGTACTGTTGGTCTTTAAAAGGCGTTTTGTAATTTTAAGAACCGGTTAAAATAGTTTTCAAGGAGAAAACTGAGTCAGATGGCCATGTAATCATTTCCAAGGAGGAAATCTAGTTTTCAAGGAGAAAGCTAACATTTGTTTTAATTTCCAAGGAGGAAATCTAGTTTTCAAGGAGAAAACTAAAATAATATTTTGTGTGAAGGGAGCACGGGCTGCCGTAAAATATGTATGGTTCAGAGAAAAGAACGGGTTAATAGGTAAACTGCAATATTAGCTGTGAGTTAAATGTGTGAGACTGTCCTGAGCAAAGGGTGATGAACAAAATATATTTTATTATAATCTGCTGTTGTTTCTGTAAAAACTGAGTGTGCGCCGTTGTGTTTTCTTTTGTTGCCTGGGCATGGGCCCACAATAGATGCGAGACAAGCGTACATACAAATTTGAGGTAGAGGAGTTCGGCGAGGGAAGGAGGATCGCCACGCTGACAGACGGACGTCAAACTCACATAATAGAAGTTGCGGCTGCAATATTCATAAGAAGGTTGCACAGCAACCATAGTCTGAACATAAGGAGATTGTTACAGTTGTTGGAGGTCTATGCAGATGCCCCCCCCCGAGCCCCCTGTTAGAGCAGCGGTGCCCAAGCTTAGAATTGTGAGGGACCACAGGCCAGGGACCCTAGGAAAAGTCCTCTACCGCTTTGAAATCTCTGATGATTCAGGTGAGGAAGAACCGGACACAGACTCCCCAGAAGAGTTCACTCCAAACAGTAGCGTGAGAGAGGAGGAGGCAGACATTGAACCAGGGGAAGTAAGTGCCCCACCAGAAACAGGTTACAGCAGCCTAGGGTCAGAGGAAGAGGAGCGCCAGGAGTCAGGTCAAGGGGGTCTAGTGAGAGCTCCAACTCCCTATCCAGGCAACACCGTATCCCACCAGCTGATTCGCAGCCCATTCCGTATAGTTAACAGCCCAGCCATCCCCCGATATAGCTCACCGCCCTCTACAAGCTATAGCCCAACCAACCCCCGGTCTAACTCAAGCTACAGTCCAACTGTGCCCCAGCAGGAGGAGGTTCACGGCCCGACTGAGCCCCAGCCAGTGCGGGATATAGAACAGGTGCTGAAAGAGATAGTTGGCCGAGATAGAGGAAGGCTGGCCGATTTTATGAGAGAGTCTTTATCAGTGTCAGTGTTCTGGAACAAGGAAGGGAGCACTAGGGATAAATATTCAGTTCATGTTGACCACCTTGACAAGTACGGAGGAACCCACTCAAGACTAGGCACCAGCGTAGCGCCATTGGCACTGCAGACAGTAATAGAACAGGTAGGAAAGTTTGTGGGGGTGAACACAAGGCCAGTGGTTGACCAGCTCTTTGCCCCACCTGAGGGAAGGAAGCGCAAGTTTGAGAGGGATTCCCCAGCTGCAAGAAGGAGAAGGACAAATAGAGATTATAGATAGAAAGCTGGTGAAAGGGGAGGCACTACTGCAGGGCCTCTACAGCAACTGCTTGAGCTGAATAAACTCCACAGTAACGGCTTAGCAAAAAAAAAAAAAAAACTTGTAATCCGCGAACTTTGCTTAAATTGAAAGTGTTGTACCTGCTTCAATAAAATAAAGAGAAAATAAAGCCAATAAATGTACTTTGTAAAAACAAAATAAAAGGTTAAAAGGTAATCGTGGGTGAAGAAGTATTATTGAAAAGAAAAGATAAGGACTCAAAGCCCCCACTGATACAGCAACGTTGGTGAAATAGGAAGGATAGTTATAATATTAAAGTAAAAGCAGGGGCTAGAGAGAATAAACAGAGTAACGCCCACAAATAGCGAATGAACTTAGAAAGTAAGTGGCATATCACTTTCATTCGGCTACAGGATAATAAGTGGTGCATATTTACAAGAAACCGAGAGGGTCTCGTGAACGGAGCATATCGGTGCCACAGTTATACAGAGCTACTAGAGAAAATAGAATATCTGATAGGGAAAGCTTACCCGTTAGAATTAGGAACACCTATGGACACAAGGAGCGACGATAGCGATACATCGGATTAACAAAGCTCAGGAGCCTACTAGGCAGGTCCAGGAGAGACGTTGAAAGTGAATGAAACGTCAACAACAAAACATGATCTGGACCATAGATATCACTGAGTACGGCAAACACGATTGGGAAATAAGCATCCGAGACCGAGAGGGTCAGGAACAAGTGGGGTACGTAGGGCGGTTCCCCTTTGGGTGCAGATTTCCTTTCAGGTGCAGAAATCGGGACGAAATAGACGAGGAGGCAGCACTTCCCTTGGTGCATGAGCTGACCCCTTTTACCCTGCTGCAGGAAGAACCAGAAGGGGCACAGCCCCAAGCGGCTGGGAGCAAAGAGGGAGCCACATCTGGCAGCTCAGAAATAAAAGAGACGTGGACAATAAAGGTCGCTGAAAGCGGAAATAGAGGGTGGAACGTGAGCGCCACAAACAATAAAGGAGAAGTGCTCGAAGGAGGAAGGGCTGAACTAAATACTGTCCTTGAAGATTGGGGAGAGGTAAGGGACACCATATTATATACGGTAAGCGACCTCCGACTGGACTGGGAAGAGAAGGACCAGAACAGGTGCCAGAGGGAGAGAGAGAGGCAGGATAGAGGGGACTCCCTCAAGCGCAGTCGGAGGGAAGAAGAGGACAGGGAGTTTGAAAAGGACTACTTCAAGTCTATCTGGGGCAATAAAGTCCACCCCGTCACCGGAGACGCTGACATCTAAAAAGAAGGTGACACATCAGGCTGGCAGAAACTCAAGGGCTCCTTGGAGAAGGACAGAAAGGATTCTAAGAAGTATATGGAACAGGGACAGCAGAACGTGCTCTGGGCCATAGATATCGTTGAATACGACGAACACGGCTGGGAGACAAGCGTCAGAGACGGAGAGGGCCAAGAATACGTAGGATACGTGGGTAGAGTCCCCTTTGAGTGCACATTCCCGTATAGGTGCAAATATCGAGACGACATAGACCTAAAAGCAACGCTTTCTTTATTGAGGGAACTGACCCCTAATAGCCTGCCAGTGAGGAAGCAGGAGGAGCCACAGCCCCAAGCAGCCGGAAGTAAAGGAGAAGCTACATCGGGTGACCTGAAGATAAAAGAGAAGTGGACAATAAGAATCTCCGAGCACGGGAGTGACGGGTGGAGCGTGAGCGCAGTGAACGATAGAGGAAAAGCGTTTGAAGAAAGGAGAGGCAAACTGAATACTGTCTTCAAGGAGTGGGGCGACGTGCAGAACTCTATACTGTACTTAGTGAGCGACCTACGACTGGACTGGGAGGAAAAAGACCAGAATAGGTACAAGAGGGAGAGGAAAAGACAATACGAAGGGGACTATCGCATGTTCTGCACTGACCGGGAGGACATAGACGAACTGGACTACGGCAAAGATCTCCATTTCACCGAAGACAACGACCTCTAAGAGAAAAATGGCAACCAGAGTAATGACACCTCTGGAGGAAGTAGTAAAGGAGAATGCCATTGCTGAGAAAGACGTGAAGAGCATCAACCACAAATGGTTCCTAAGATACAAAGGAGACCACACAGCATGGCCGAAAGAAGGGTCACTCAACCCGACAATAATTGCTCAAATGAGGGAAAAAATCATGAACTACAAGGGCTATGACAAAGGCACACGGAGGCAGGAAAAAAGAGAGAAGGAATTGAATACTCTGGAGGCCTTCGCTAAGATATCTGAGAGAAAGAGAAGGCAGAGGGCGGACCAGAATGACACGCCGCCTACGACGCCCACCACAGAGAAGTGCCCCCAATTACAGCCCACAAAGAGAGAGCTGGACACCCTGACCCAAGCAGCAGAGCCAGGAGCTCCGCCCATGGAGGAGCCGCGTCCTCCCCCATACAGGGAAAAGGACAAGCTGTACCCGGAGGTGCCGCAAGGAGAGGACAACGTGCGGGAAATAATCCGGCGCCTGGAAGAGAGGGACCCACGGACCCTGGCAATACAAGCACCGGGATACGGGTCGCAGGCCCCAACGGTGCACCTGGCAGTGCAGGCCCCACTAATGGTGAAGGGGATCACACTGGAAGGGACCTGCGCGGAGGTGCTGAAAGAAGTAAAGAGAATAAGGTGGGAACAGGCCAACCCCCAGCCGAGACTACCAACATCTCAACCGGCGTCCGCACAGTCATCGCCACCATCATCCCCCACCAGGGAAACGCTCCCAGAACACCTTCTGGGAAGAACAGAGCCGGGTGGAGGAAAGGCGTGGGATGAAGAAGAAGAAGCTGCAAGGGAGTTGGAGGAGCAGGTGGTGAGTGACTTCCACACAAGCATAAGAGGTCACTGGGAAACAGACGAATCTCCAGTGACCAGCCCCCAAGAGCTCTGTTGGGAGGGCCAGAAGACGCGTGCAGGTGATCCAGAAGCTGGAGGAAGCGAACCCCTACGCCTTCCAGGCCAAAGGAAGGAGCAAGCCCCTGAGGAGGGAGAAAAGGAACAGAGACAATGGTATGGGAATCTGTGGGACCACCTGGAGACAGTCATGAGAAAGTGGGTAAAGGCCACAGGGGAGGAAGAGAGAGAAGCCCGAGATAGAGAGGCCCTGAAAACCCTGGCCTGGGTGAGGTCACAGATGGACAAGGAACCGGTGAAGGAGGGGTGCAGAGATTCATGGCGGAAGCTCGAGGAATACACCCAGATGTGCTGGAAGAAAGTGGAAGAAGCCATTAGGCAAGCGGAAGAAAGACACCGAAACAAAAGAAGAGAGGAACAAAGGGTTGAAGAATGGTATGAGGAAAAAATGGAGAGAATGGAAAAGGGTCTGAAGGAGTTGAAAGCCGCTAGAAGGATCGGATCAAAAGAGGTAGAACTGGCCGAGGAGATTATGGAGGAAATGACAGAGATGGAGAAGTGGGGAGACAAAGGGACAGGCCCAGGAAGCACGCCAGAGCATGCCAAGTACAAGAGGGCTTGCAGGAACTGCGGCGAGAGCCTGAAAAGAGAAATGACAGAAGTCCTAAAAAAAATGGAGGCCATGGGAGCGCAAGAGGAGAGAGAAGGAAAGCTCAGAGAAGAAGAGATGAAGAAGAGCGAGGAACTGAGAAGAAAACAGGAGAGTAGGGAAAAGGAGAGCCGTCAAGGACCCAGACGAGGGTCCTCCGACAAAAGGGGGACCCGCAGACTAACCTTCGAACTGACCTGCGGTCCAAACACGATAGCGGAAGAAGAGGAGGAAGATACGGACGGGGCAGACAGCCAGGCTGGCTCAGGAGAGGACTATGAGTCAGCGGAAGACGAGGAGGCAGGACTGAGAGTCGTAGAACGGTTCCTCGCAGAGCAAGCTCAGAGAGGACTGCTACAGGGTCCGAGGGGAGCGGACCCCTCAGTGTGTCTCGGCTGCGGAAGGATGTTCAAAGGAGAAAAGGGTGTGAAGGCCCACCAGCGACAAACAGAGGCATGTAGAGGGCGGGCCGGAATACTCCCAGTGATGATCCCACCCAGTGTGCTCGCCACAGGACTGTTTGGAATCAGCAGGGTGAAGAAAGGAGTGGAGAAAGGCCTGGACGAGATCAGAAAAGGAGTGCGAAAGGGACTCAACGAGATTGAAGGGGGAGTCAAGAAAGGCCTAAAGGAAAACAAGAAGGAGCTGGAAAAACTGGAAAAGGAGGGAAAGAAAGAAAGAGAGAGGGCACGGAAAGAAAAAGAAAGAAAAGAAGCCATCCCAGAGGAATCGGATGGGGAAGAAACGGTTGTGATGGCACCATTAATAACAAAAAACCAAACGGCCCACTACCAGCCATGGACCCACTCAGATGTGAATGGCCTCATTTCACGGCTCCCTGTCCTGCATGAGGGAGCGGGCAGATGGATAAGTCGGCTAGAATCAGAGACTCAAGGCCGAAACCTGGCCGTAGGAGATATAAAATATCTGCTCGGCCTGATATTGGGAAAGGCTGACACAGAGGCTGTACTGGAGAGAGAAAACCTAGGGCGGTTGATGGATGCCAGCAGAGACGCCCTGTGTTTTGATAGCGTCCGGAACGACGTGTGGAAGGCCCTAAGGGCAGCTTACCCCAACCACTACAGCCCCTCAGCCGTCTGGATAGAGAAACTCAAGGACAGTGATAACCCCGCAGCCTTCGTGGAAAGGGCAGCGCAGGAATGGACGATAAGGATGGAACAAAGACCAGAAGACTCAGGTCCCCTCACCATGCAGTTCAGAAGAGCGGTTATGGACGCACTGCCAAAAGAAGTCAGGACGCAGCTGGAAAGCGACTGGCGCCTGGCAGCCATGCCAAAAGAAGAATTCAGACTGGCAGTGGTACACCATGTAACTCTGTACAGACAGGGGAAAGACAAGGAGGAGCAACAGGAGAAGGAGGCTATAAGGAAGCTGACCCATGTACAGCTCCAGGAGGCAAAGGGGGCAAAGAAGGCAGCTACCCAAGCTCCGGTAATGCCTGCTACAGCTCCTACCACACAGCCACAGCCACCAGTAGTACAGCAACCAGTAATGCAACAACCTATAGTGCAACAACCAGTAATGATGCAGCCGCAACCTATGCAGCCCATGATGCAAACATGGCAACAAGCGCCATATGGACCCCCCCAACAGCAACAGAGACAACAATGGTACCAGCCAAGAGGCAGAGGAGGATTCCGCCAGGGAAGAGGAGGACAAGGCAGAGGAGGCTATGGAAGGGGACAATACCAAGGCCAGCAGAGTCAAGGAAACAGCATTCAATGTTGGGTGTGTGGAGGAACGGGACACATCTCCAGGGATTGCCCGACAAAAACCGGAGGCCAGAACAACCAAGGAGGACAGACAAATCAAGGACAAGTGCAAGGAGGGAATTATACTCCCCAACAAGGGAGAGCCCCACAGCAAATGCAGACGCCCTCTGGCCCAGTCTCCCCTTACGGGGGAAACTGGAATTGACGAGGCCCAGGAAACCCAGGGGAGGGTCAGTTCCCCGCCCTGACCAGGGGGGCTGACGCAGAACCAATGCTGCAGGTTCTAATCGAGGGCATGGAAGTCAAATGTTTAGTGGATACAGGGGCAACGTATACTTGTCTTCACCCAAAAGATGCCCAACACCTCCCCAGATCTTCAGGGAAGTTTATGAAGACAGTGGGTTTTTCGGGAAAAACGCAGCTAATTCCAATGACGGCTCCAGTATCGATCCAAATAGAAGACAAGGAAATCAGGATACCAGTCTTAATAGCAGAACACACGCCCGTCAACCTATTGGGACGGGACGCACTGTGCAACCTAAGACTCCAAATTGAGTGTTCCCCAACAGGAGTACAAATAACAGGGCTGGCAACCCAAATGGCCCTAAGGATAAGTGCCCCAACTCAAACTGAAACTCACCAGGTCTACTGGATTGGACAATTGGAGCCAAACATAGAGCGAGTAGTCTACAACGAGTATGCTTTTCAAATAAACAGCCTTCATGCTCGACTGAGGACGCCAAGATGCCCTTTTCATTGTACGATAAAATTCGACCAAACGCCAAGCAAGGAAAGAGAGGAAAGATGGAATAGGGACGTGAGTAAGTGGGGACGCATCCCACTCGACATACACGCACTGGTGGTGGCCAAGGAAGGAGTGGCCGCTGAGGTGAAATTTGCGGAAGGATGGGATCTAGGCTTGATCTTCGACATGCCTGGAACAATGCCACACATTACTCTAAGAGTGGCCAGAGGTCACAGAGCAAGAGAAATGGGCCCAGTGATGCTCAAGGCCCTGTGCGTCAAGTGGAAGGACACAGGAAATGATCGGCTCCAAACGGCTGTCAGTAGAGGAGGAGAGCCAATGTTCAGGATAAAATTGGACAACCCAGTCACCGTGTGGGGAGTCCCACAGATAATCGAAATCATGGACACAGAACCGCAGGAGAGAGAGGAGATACCATATGCTGGAGGATGTCCGTATGGGAACCAATTCTGCCTCTACCGCCTATTTCCGGGAGCGGGACGCCGCTGCTGGGACAAAACAAGACATGTACCATTCAGCAAAGAAGATGCGGAATGGAGCGCGTACATGCGACACCTGTCATGGTGCCCAAAGAAGAGGGCAGCACAACCAGCAATGTATCTCCCGGAGGAGGTTCATGACATACCCTACGTCAAGGGGTGCCCCTATGGCAACCCATACTGCATGTATGGCCTGCTGGGAGGAGCAGGATATCGATGCTGGGATAAGGAGAACCATGTGCCCATCAACAAGTCCGACCCAGAGTGGGAGGAATATAAGAAGTGCTACCTAGACGGCGAGACGGACAAGAAGACAGGGAGGCCGGGACCGACCCCCTGGAAAATGATGATGCTGCAAGAGGCGACAGAAACAGACGCCGAACGGACGGAGAGAATATTGAGAAAAGTGCCGCCTGTGGTATGGTCGCAAGGAGATGGTGACATAGGGCTGGTCAAGTCAGCAAGCCCTGTGGAGTTCAGACTGAAACCAGGAGCGACGCTGCCTTTCCAGCCACAGTACCCCATTTCAGCAGAGGCAGCTGAAGGGATAAGAGGGACAATTGAAGACCTCCTGGGAGCAGGAGTCTTAGAGGAGGTCCCAAGTGCAAGGTGCAACACACCCATATTTCCCGTGCTGAAGGCGGATGGAGTGCGATGGAGAATGGTCCAGGACCTCAGGCCCGTCAACGAACGCATTGAGGACTATCCAGCGGACGTCCCACATGCTAACGTACTAATGACCAACATCCCGGCAAGTGCAACAACGTTCTCCGCCATCGATCTGGTTCAAGCATTTTTCACAATACGGGTGGCCCCCGCAAGTAGGGAATTTTTCGCATTCAAGTATCAGGGCAAGACGTTCCAGTACACAAGGCTCCCACAAGGGTTCAAGCACTCACCGCACATCTTCAACCAAGCCCTCAAGGAGGACTTAAAGCACATCGCATGCCGGAGCACGATTCTGCAGTATGTTGACGATGTCTTGGTATGCTCACCGGACCAGGAGACGTGTGAAAGGGATACAGTCCACGTGCTGACCGTTCTGGCCGAAGGGGGGTACAAAGCATCAAGGAAGAAGCTACAATTTGCACAGCCCCAGGTGATCTACTTAGGTCGCCGGATCTCACATGGGCACAAGGGCATCGCCCCAGAACACATTGAGGCAATTACCAAGGCACCAAAGCCAAACACGGTGAAACAAATGATGTCGTTCATTGGACTCATAGGTTTCAGCAGCGACTGGGTGGAGTGCTATGAACAAAAGATAGCCCCACTACGAGCCATGATCGTGCAGGCTGGAACCAGCCACCTGAGGAATCGTCTCACATGGACAGTGGACGGAAACGAGGCGTTTGAACGCATCAAAGGAGAATTACAGCAAGCACCGGCACTTGCACTGCCGGATTACAGGAGACCCTTCTATCTGTACGTGTCGGTCAGGAAGGAAGCAGGAAAAGACGCATACATGACCGCAATCATGGCACAAACACAGTGCCATGGACGTGGCAAACAAGCAATTGCCTACTACAGCTCAAAGCTGGATGCGGTGGCCCAGGGCTACCCACCATGCTTCCAGGGTCTTGAAGCCGTATATTCGGCTTACGTCAAAGCCTCTAACATCACCATGGGATGGCCAGTGGTGATACACACCAGTCACGCAATAGCACAGTTGGTGGAACAAGGAAAATTCTGCGTGACGCCTCAGAGGCAACTGAGGTATTACAACCTGTCACTCTGCCCAGATGTCACTATAAAGGCATGTGACACAGCAGGAAACCCGGCGGATCTCATCCCACTTGAATATGAGGGCGAGCCATATGACTGCGTGGCTGATTCAATCACCTTCTCAAAACTGAGGGAAGACCTGCAGAGCGAGCCATTAGGACAGGGAATCACCTACTTTGTGGACGGCTCTAGCCATAACTATGACAACAAGACGCATGCGGGGTTCAGCGCAGTGCAGATGACAGGTCTAGAAACATTTGTGACAATTATGAGTGAGCCATGCACACAACCCTGTTCAGCGCAATTAGCTGAATTAAAGGCGCTGACAGCAGCGTGCTCTCTAGCGGAGGGACAGGATGCAACCGTACACACGGACAGCGCCTATGCCCACAACGTCTGCCATGTGCATGGCGCTCAATGGAAACAGAGAGGGTTCAAGAAATCGGATGGGAGCCCCATCCAGCATCTGGAGCAGATTCAGTTGTTGTTAGCAGCGATGATGCGTCCAAAGACACTGGCAATATGCAAATGCAAGGCACATTGTAAGGGACAGGACTACATTACTCTAGGGAATGCACAGGCAGATGAGGCAGCAAAGGAAGCGGCGTTGGAGGCTAGAAAGTCAAATGCCGCCCCTAAATCTCCACAGGATAACGAACCACATAAAATACTGCTCAAAAGGGCGGTGCACAGCGTGCCCTGCCCTACAAAATGCCCCTACCCTTACAACACATGTATGTGGTGCTCCCAATGGTGCGATGACGACCACGAGCACCAGGTAGATCCCGTCTGTTGCGCGCTATGTCAGAGGGCCAGTTGCCCCGAGTGCTGGGACAAGCCCTGTGAGGCCAGGTACTCGCCAGGCGTGATTGACCGTTTTTTTACGGCAACCGACACAGTGATACAAGCCCCAGTGGTCCGAACCTTGCCTGACGGACGGACGCTTAGAATTGTGGATCCCATGCTCACGCTTAGCGCTATCAAAGACGCACAGAGTGCGGCACCGCATGCCGAAACACTGCTGTGGGAGGAAAGGGGTGCGTCGAAAGGCAGGAATGGGGTGTGGAGGAGTCATGATGGAAGGGTGGTGGCCCCAAGTAGACTCCTTGATCTCCTCATTCATGATGCGCATGATGTGGATCATTGCGCAAGGGGGGAGGTCAAGCGGCAGATACTTGACAAAGGGTTCTGGGCCCCATGCCTTCAAGATCGCATCAATTACGTGCTAAGAAATTGCCACACCTGTGCCACACACAATTACAGAAACAACATAACAATAGGCATAGGACCACGGCCCCTGGGACACGTGCCACTCCCAGAGGGGCCGTTCAAACACCTGGTAATGGACTACATCGACATGGGTCGAACGGTAAACACGTACAAACACGTGCTGGTGATAATATGCCGCTACTCACGGTGGGTAGAAGCCTGTCCAAGCCGAGGGCAGGACGAGAAAACGGTAATTCGATTCCTAGCGAGGGAAGTGATACCCAGGTTTGGAATTCCAGAAATAATCAGTAGCGACAACGGCCGAGCGTTTACGGCCAACACGTGGAAAAAGATTGCGCAGGCGCTGTGCATCAAGACTCGGTTTGGTTGTGTTTACCACCCGCAGTCTCAGGGGATGGTCGAAAGGGCGAACGGAACGCTGAAAAATAAGATAGCGAAGATCGTCCGAAGCGCACATGACGATCCAGATCTGCCGAACTTAAACTGGGTCGACGCGCTACCAATCGCGTTGATGAAAATGCGTTGCGAAAAAAATCGAACCACGCATCTGACCCCGCACGAAATGGTGACGGGGCGGGCAATGCCCACACCACGGTTCAGAGGGGATCAGAGGCCTCCGCTGGAAATTCTAGAACAGGAAGTGAGCAGTTACATTAAACAGCTTTCTCAAGTTCACAGGGCAGTTTTCAACGAGCAGAAGAGAAGAGAGAGAGCTCGGGAGCAGAGGACCGATCCAAGTGGGAGACTGGGTGTACCTGAGGGTGTTTAAGAGATCGTGTCTCGACCCCAGGGCAGAAGGGCCCTACAGAGTGACCCAGGCTACCCCCCGGGCGGTAAGAGTGCAAGGATCAGATTTGTGGTATCACCTTAACTCTTGTTACAGGGCGGTCCCACCAGAAGGAGCAAGAGGTCCGGAGGAGTCGGAAGACGATGACGGGGACCAGGGCCCGCCAGGACCCCCACCAGACTCCCCCGGGGAGGATGATGGTGGTGGGGAACAAAGGGGAGGACCAAGTGCGCGTAGGAGTACGAGGCGGAGGATACTGCCGGCTCCTGCTGATGACCCTGGGCGCAATGTACCTAGGGTGCCTGCTGTTTTCCCTCCCCTATCTGTGCCTACAGGTGCTGGCAATGCTGGAGCCGAGCCAGGCTCGAGGAGGGGAAGGCGACATCCACCTGAGGTGGGAGCCACTCCCAAATCCCAAGTATCCAGACCTGCCACCGCCTCAACCAGCGGTGACCCACCAGCTGACCCCACAGCCCACCCTCATGCCGCGACCACACCCGACCTCACGGGGAGCAACGCCGAAGAAACGCCAGGGCCGGAAGAAGAAGCGCCGCCACCGCCACCACCGCACCAGCAAGGGAACGACACCATCGACTTTGGGGACTTCTACGCCGACTGGGATTACCCATACCCAGCCGACGCCCCCGCTGACGACCAGACTGGAGCACAGCCATCCGCCGCAGAGATTGCCGAGGCCCTCGACGCGCTCAGGCTACCCGCTGTCCTTACGCCTCCCCCCCGGACACCTCCTCGACAGGGCTCGCAACTTCCTGCGGAGCCTGTGGAGGGGCCGACGGACTCAGGGCACACCACGGGCGGCCCCCACTTCAGGGACAGCCACCCAGGGACCAGCCAAGAGACAAGACAAGTACTCCAAGGGATCGGCCTGGACGGCTCCCTCGATGCCCACTGGACTGGGGGCTTCGAAGAGGCCCTTGATTGGCCTCTCCGGAGACTCCCAGAGGACGACGAAAGCAACGAAGGGGGTACGGACTGCCACCCCCAATGACGCTCTGCGAGGGGACGAAGAGGGGCTGCTCGACGACAGTGCCCTAGACACGGACAATATTCTGTACATAGGGGAATCAGGAGGTGAGATGCCCACACCAGAGCCAGAAGCATCGGGAAGTAACGAGTACATCCCGGTGCGGGACAATGCAATGACTCAAAGCAAGAATGAGAGCAAAAATGTAAATAGTACAAGCACGCTTCCAGAAAACCTGTCAAAGAACCAGACTGATGGGACTCAGGCCAGGAAAAGAAGAAAGAGATCAACAAGCGCTCTGGAGGCGTGGGAGGACAATTCATGGATGCAATGGGCCAAGTACACAGCAAAGACAGTGAAGCCAGAAGGAGGGTGTTATGTGTGCTCAGCAGTGAGACCAAAGCTGACCATACTACCAGCACCGGGAACTGGAGAAGAGGATGCGGTATATCAAGCGTCGGGAAAGCAATACGAAGAAAACAAGCTGTCTCCTTTTGCATGTCTTGAGCGATTGGGAAGTGAGGAGTTACGTGAGGGGTGGACTGGTATAGGCCCCTTATATACAGAGCGAACAAAAGGAAAGGAAGCGCACAAGATCCAAGAAAATGAGGCAAGATGTAGAAAAGACTACCCAGGCATGGGAGCCAGGGTAGCAAGGAAAACCCACCGCCTTTATGACATACCAGAAGACGTAGAGTTTGAATGCTTTGAAGTACCCCCCACGGAAAACACAGTCAAGGGGGGCACGACGGATGTAGGAGCATTTGAAGGACGCTGCGCAGCAAAGTGGGTCCACGAATCCAACAGCCTCTCGTTTCGCCTGGAAGAGAGGAGCGAAAACGGGAAAAGGATTGGAGTCGAAGCAAACATCACGATGCTGAGTGTAAATTGGATGTGCGAACGGGATATTCCGCTGGCAGACTTATGGTGGGCCTGTGGAAGACGATGGGGACTGCGAAACACCCTTCCAAAATACTGGAGAGGAAAGTGTGCCAGGGTCACCTTGGCCCAGCAAACCTACATAGTCCCCTGGTCAGAACGCAACTCAACATTGAACTCGACCGGCCCAGGGGACAACCAGCAGGCACCCGTAAAAGGGAACCTGAAGAGAAGTCGAAGGGACGCCGACGATGGAGTATATATGGACGTATTCGGACAGCCCCACAACGTCCCGAGACAGTTCAAAGCCCGGGACGAGGTGCTCGCCGGGTTTGAAGCCGCCATCCCCTTCTACGGAGCATCCGTAGGCGTCGCCAAGAATGTTCAATGGATCAACTACATCCACTACAACGCCCTACTGTTCATGAATGCCACTATGGACGCGTTCAACGCATTTGATAGGAGGCTGAACGCCACCACAAAAATGGCAATGGAAACCAGGATAGCAGTGGACTGGATACTGGCGAAGGAAGGTGGAGTGTGCGCAATCGTCGGAACAGACTCGTGCTGTACGTACGTCCCAGGTGAAGACGAGAACATGGATGACTTCACAAACGCGATGAACAGGCTCAAGGCCGTCAACAAGGAGGCCCACGAGAACTCTGGAAAGGGACCGTCGTTTGCTGGAATCCCGGATATTTTTGCCCCCGTAACCCAGTGGCTAACGGACACCTTTGGGTCATGGGGGGGTAAGATTGTAGCATTTCTGGGAAAGTTATTGTTTGGAGCAGCCTTAGTGGTAGGAATGTTTTGCTGTATTACTCAATGTTGTGGTAAGGTTTGCTCCAAAGTGGTCGCTAGACAACTAGTGGTCCAAAATGCAAGGATGCCCTGGGACGAAGAGGATGCGAGTGAGAGGATCCTTTTAGTACAAACTAGTGTGGGACGAATAATGGAAAACGAGTTCAACGAGGGTCGTATAATGGAAAGCGACTTCCTCGCCCGGATGCTGGAGCAGGAGCGGAAGCAGGGGCAGGAGTTTCCTCCCCCGGAGTTCCCTCTCCCGGATATGTACGAGTAGGGGTGGGGTCCTGCGAGTCGCCCACCTCTGCACACACACTGACGCACACTCACATACACAATACTGACAGGTAATTCACAAGGCACATGACTGCACGCCCAGGTGACAGAATCAAGGGGATATTAGGGGCTGTGACCTGATACGAATGAGTCGCCTTAAGTGATCTTGATTCAATTTTATATCTTAGTGCTTCGCTATTCATAAACGGTAACTTAGGTTTTATGGAGGTTTAGCCCTCCACTGCAAGGCCATCCGAACCTGGATAGACGTAACCAAAGCTTGCTACTAGAAGTGATCACCTCACCCCAAGTTACCGCACGCCGGACCTGGCCCGCCTAGTGGTGTGGCAGGTGTGTGGCGCGGTCAGTGCTCGAGGACGGGTACGACCCCATTGGCCAGCAGGGGCAACCTAAGGCAGAGCATGGCGGCCCGTCCCCTCGGTGTAGCGCGCCTGCGGCCGGTGTGCTCACCCATTCTCACGCTAGTGTGAATGCCCGGAGGACTCCGGAGGAGAAAGGGGATGACGTTGCAAGTAACGAAGGGGGGTGTAGTGTGACGCATAAAGGCCAGAAAAGGGCCATATATACCATTTACTACTAAAGGAGCCATTAGGGGATGGGCGAGTGACGAACAGGATCATGAAATTGTTATGTAACTCCGATCTGGCACCAATGGCCGTTGCATGAAATTTCTTTATGCTCAAAGTGACTAGCACATTAGCCGCTTTGGGGACAAATCCGTCTCGGGTCCTAGCCATGTGTTCGTAACAAGGAATTGGTCGTTCACTTGCTCCAGGCGTCCGGGGCTCTTGATTTATTATTTACTCGCATACATAAGGTTTGCAGGACCCATGCGTCCGAGTAGGGTATAGATGAGTGACGGATCAGGCCGCACCAATGCCCTGCATTGAGTGCCATGAAGCACGGGGTTTTACCTGACCTCGTGTACTTAAGGTGACTGGTTGAAATATATGAGGTTTCAGGCCACTTTTGGGACATATCCGTTTCGGGTTCCAGCCATCATAAATGGGGGAGGTTTCACAGCTCGTTCTTGAACGAGCAATTGGTCTTTCTGTCACTTGATCTGGGCGTTCAGGGTTTGCTTACCGATGTTATTTACTCTCGTAAGGGCAGTAATGCCAACGCATTTATTACTAGTTCTGACATAAGGTTTAAGATTTTACGTACGCAATAAGGATTGTAGCAGTAGACACCATTCCCCTGTAACTCGCTCATGTGCACATAGCCTGAGGTGTCATGACAATATACGGGGTTATGACACACTCCTGTGTTTAAATATTGCTTATGCTGCATAGTGAGGCTGGTTCAGCCTCAAAGGGGGGAATATGTGGTGATTTTATCTAGACATAATAACTTGTGTGTGTGTGCATACTGGCTTATTAGAAGCATGCTGGTTTATTAGAAAAGCATTCCATCTTATATAAGGATATTGTTTATGCAACTGTTATGCAACATTTACTGGAAGTCATGAGACTGAGCGGTCAGAGACTAAGAGTGAAACTGAGGAGGAATGGTAGTGAAAGTAAAACCAGACAGGGCTGAGAAGAAGTGGAGGGGTTTACAAGAAAAGGAGGCAGAACCAAAAGTGAAAGTACACATAGAACCAAAACAAACGCATACTCTGCCTGGCAACAGATTACACATAGGACCTGGTCACATGTATTCTGCCTAGTAACACACATTTTTTTAATGTTTAGATGAGAAGGGTTTTCCACCAATATCTCAAGTCCCAAAACGTTCTGATTGGCTAAAAGGGGCCTGGTGACGTTCCTGAGGATAGGAACGCCTCCCAGGCCCCTAAGAGCATAAAAGAAAGAGCTCAGACACATTCAGATCAGATCTCATCGGGGTAGCAGCTGCCACTCATCACTCTATTGCCTGACGGTCCAGTCCTGACGCTGTTTGGATTGTATTATCACTGCAATACGGTGAATAAAGGATCAACAGTCTTCAGCTTCTCTCGTCTTGGTGTTCTCCTTCGGGTCTTTGACATCAGAGTGCTAGTTGGATTGGAGGTTTCGGGAAGTGGATGATTTCCACGACAGCAACTTCATCCCGAAGACTCTCATTCTCAGTGACCACCAAGTCCACAAACGCAGGGTCCGGCCTTGAACAATAATCATGATCGCTGGCACAAAGAGGGCCAACAACTTTGTCGGTCTCCATCCTCTCCTGTCTGGTTCTGATCCGCTCCTGTACCCCTTGTCTCACTTTCCCGAGAGAGAAGTTATTCCAGGGAAACAAGACAGGAACAGCACCTGCTTTAGCCTCCTTCTGCCCCCTTCAGCCGCCGGCTCGACGACGTCCTCTGACACAAAGTGTCGACTGCACACACGAGTGTGGTGAGAGATCACAAACTTTTCTCTTCTGATCTTCACAATCCATGTTTGACGTTGTTGATGGTCGGAGGGGAAAGTGTGGAAGCTGAACGACGAATTAAATTTCGCTGACGACGAACACAGAGGTACACAACAGTGCTCAGCTGTCGTCGTCCCCTCACGACGCTGAAATTTATATGACTTACTCATCACTTTATTAGGCCTACTGCTATGAAATAACTATACAACTATACTAAACTACTATACTTCACTACTATAATATATATTTACTGTCCTGTCCTGATCGTATCCTCTCACAAATGTACTGTCCTGACCGTATACGCTACCTCATACACATTCAAAGATGCCGCCACGGCTGTTGCTAACATTCCACCGGAAATGAATGAACTGGCCTACATTGTTGCGGAAGTTCTAAAGAGCCTACCGTGCATAAAGCGAATTGACCCAGATTGTATGCTTAAAGCCTGAGGCTGCAGGTGGCCTGAACACCTGCCATAGGATTCTAATTGCTTAACAGCCGTATTATGGTGTCACAATCGGCAATGTTAAGTCTATGGGGATTTTTAAAAAGTTTTTCTTTAATAGTTTAAAAAGTATAAAAGTTTCAAAGTTGAAAAGTCATACCAACCCGATCTGTTTGAAGACCTACGTAACAAAGTTTGAATGAAGTTTCTAAGTTAAACTGTTCAAGAGAAATAGCGTACGGAAAAAGTGGTAAGCGGAATAATAATAATAACTAGAAAAGCATTTCCTGAAGGAAATACAGTGCATGAAAATGCAAAAAATATGATGTAAAATATCATACAGAGTAAAAACAAACTATATTGGTTGCTAGGTAGATGAGGTTTAATATAGTTGGAATGATTGAACGGTTAAATAGGTGGATAATTTAAATGGTTAAATTATTTAGGTAGATAATTGACGATAACTGACAGTTGGAATGGCTCTAATGTTTGCTAGCAGTTATGCTAACTATGTTAACAAAGATAATAATGTTAACCAAGTTACTATGCTAACTAGCATGCTAACAATGTTAAAATGCTAAGTATGCTAACCATGTGACTTAGCTAACTTAGCTAATCATTTTTAGCAGTTATGCTAACTATTCTATCTAACATGCTAACTATGCTAACCATATTACTTAGCTAACTTAGTTAATCATGTTTAGCAGTTATGCTAACTATGCTAACTAACATGTTAACTATGCTAGCATGCTAAATATGCTAACCATGTGACTTAGCTGACTTAGCTAATCATTTTAAGCAGTTTTTAAAAAACAATGCTAACTAGCATGCTAACATGCTAACCATGTTACTTAGCTAACTTAGCTAATCATTTTTAACAGTTTTGCTAAAAATGCTAACAATGTTAGCAATGCTAACATGCTAACCATGCTAACTAGCTACAGTGGGTAGGAGTCATCCCAGATAGCAAGGTGACATTGATATGATGTTGATTTTCCATCCAAATCATCATTTTGGTTGAGATTGAAATCTCAATGGTAAATAGACATTGAATCAGCATTACAATCCTGACAAAACCCCGACAGTGCATGAGCATAGATAGAGAGACATCAAAACAATATTGGTTTATAGTTTATATTGCCATAATCGATAGAGCATCGATACATAGAAAAGTCATGGATGTATGGTTTACTGGGAAATTTTGACGTGGTGATTGAAAAGTAGTGGATTTTTAGTTGACCGCGTGACGACATTTGAACTGTCCGGCGGGAGATCATTTTGAGCTACGGTTCAGTCAGACCAACCGTGTTCAGCTCTCTGTCAAGTTCGCCGCTCCACCTTAATGGTAAGCAAGCATTTATTTATCTAACGATAATGTTTCAATGTGAAATTGTACTACATTAAATTCGGGCATGTTTACAGTCTATGTACATCGTAGCCTACTGTCTAACTTACAAACTCATTCATGCTTGAGTCAACTTAGGCTAGCTACGTTATCGTTGCTGGTCAAATTAATGTTTTACGTTAACGTTAGCAGTTCATCATAATGTTATGTTAACGTTAACGTTACTCGGCAGTCTGATTTATAATTAGGCCTTCCTTAACGTTAGTTGTCAGTAAGTTAGAGTTTATTATATTCATATGATTTACATATAATGTTTGTTGAGTTTAAACTTTTACTGTCAAAATGATAGGCTGAAGATGATGTGCTGCTGGCTAACGTGAACCATTACTTACCAGCTAGCTAGCCTAAGTTGACTCAAGCACAGGCTCGGACTGGTAATCTGTACAACCGGGCATTTGCCCGGTGGGCCGGTCCATATGTGGGCCGGTGACCTCCGGGATTTTTTTAAATTTATTTTTTTTAAGTTATTTAGCCTATTTGCGGCCCGTCATGTAGACCTAGGCTTAGCCTATAAATGCAGTTGCATCCATTTGGATTGGGGGGTGACAGGTCAATCATTTTGGCCTCTTCATGACAGGTTCAGTGTGTGTTACGATCGCGCCCCCTGCCCCACCCCTCAAGTGGATTTGTCCAAGCAGCCGCTTGGTTTGTGGGGAAATATAGCCTACGAGTCCATGCATGGTAGCCTAGGCTATATAAGTGCCCTCCGCTGGCTGGTGTTCACATCATCGCAGTTTAACCGTAAACAGCAATCAGAGGTGTCTAATTTTATTCCATAAATATATTGTTTTCATAGACGTAAGTTGCACGCGCTACGAAGAGCTTCCATTTACTGCACCATGTAGGCTACTGTAGTGCGGTTTGTCTGTCAACATAAAAAAATCTCCGGGTACCTACAATTTTCGCACAACTTGGTGGAAAAGTGTAGCACAGGTTAAAGAAAATGCTGTAACTTTAGGCTTAGGCCTACTCATTAAAATCAACAGAGAGCCCACTACCTGTATATTGTAACCCAAAACATAAAGACATGTCAAGATAGGCTACACAGTGCAGCTACTGGCCATTTTGGTCCCCTAACTGATGAAATACAGTATTAACCTAAGTATGTCATCATATGGCCAACTATAAAGATGTAATCTGCCTGTTCCCAGGGATGGGTAGTATTTCTGAAACATGTAATATGTGTTTCAAATGCAAAATAGTATTTTGTCATTTGTATTTTATTGGGTTGAAGGAAATGGCTCTGTATTTTGTATCAAAATACTTTATTGGTGTGTATTTTTGTATTTTAAAAATACTGCAAAATACTAAATGTGAAAAACACAAAAAAAGTAGATACTACAGACAGGTGTAATGAATAATTGGTAATTAGGCAACAATGGTTTATGTTTATCGCAATCAGCTAATGTGAGAACAGCTGTGTTCAACAGCACTTACAGATTTTCAGTGACGGCTATTGCTGAAGCATCAGCCCTGGTCTGAAGCACTGGTGTGAAGTGGTACGCAAGTAAAGATGAGCAAGTTGACCTTTGCAAGTTCACATAAGGACACTGACAAAGGCAACCATGTCCCATTGTCTCCATGCCAATCTTTAACAGAAAAATGTCAGATATCTCAACCACAATGACATCAATAGATGGTAAGGTGTTGAGTGTGTTTGAATTCCCTTCCTTGTAGCATCCTTTTCTGCATTCCACAGTGGGGAGAAGTTCACCTTGTTTAATTAAATAACAATTCTATTTCCTTATTAGCTGCATACTTGAGGTTGGAGATATTAAGGCACGTCAAGTCTCTCACATACTGGAACTTCAAGATACATAGCCGTATGATTTTCTTATTCAGTTCTGCACTGGACTTGAATTACGAATTTTGGCACAGATACACAATTGTGCCTATTGATTATAATGTGGTTAATTGAAAGCTCTGTCAGTCATTTGGATAAGCATCAGCTAGATGACTAAATGTAAATGTAAATTCTTGAATTATTCTTAATTTTGATCACACTACATGAACTTGCATATGGTATACGACAGGGGCCAAATTGTATTGTTTTTTACTATATAGTTTTAATAGGCTAAATGTTTGGGATAAAAAAAAACTTTTTTTGCAGTGCTTCCATACTTCCTTGAAAAAAGTATTTTGAGTATTTTCTAAATACAAAAATACAGTATTTTATTTTGATACATACGTAATATGGTTAGGCCTACTGTATTTTGTAGTTTATTTTAATACATTAAAAATGAGGGTATTAGGTATTTTATTTAGAAATACATTCTGCCTGCCCATCCCTGCCTGTTCCCAGCATTAGCACAACACTTTGCGATGATTAGCTTGTCACCTGTGACGATATATGGTAGGCCTAAGTGACTGACCTATCTGGGTACACTCAACACCTTACCATCTATTGATGTCATTGTGGTTGAGATATCTGACATTTTTCTGTTAAAGATTGGCATGGAGACAATGGGACATGGTTGCCTTTGTCAGTGTCCTTATGTGAACTTGCACAGGTCAACTTGCTCATCTTTACTTGCGTACCACTTCACACCAGTGCTTCAGACCAGGGCTGATGCTTCAGCAATAGCCGTCACTGAAAAGCTGTAAGTGTTGTTGAACACAGCTGATTGCGATAAACATAAACCATTGTTGCCTAATTACCAATTATTCATTACACCTGTCTGTAGTATCTACTTTTTTTGTGTTTTTCACATATAGTATTTTGCAGTATTTTTAAAATTACAAAATTACTATTTTGCATTTGAAACACATATTACATGTTTCAGAAATACTACCCATCCCTGGGAACAGGCAGATTACATCTTTATAGTTGGCCATATAATGACATACTTAGGTTAAAACTGTATTTCACCAGTTAGGGCACAAAAATGGCCAGTAGCTGCACTGTGTAGCCTATCTTGACATGTCTTTAAGTTTTGGGTTACAATATACAGGTAGTGGGCTCTCTGTTGATTTTAATGAGTAGCCTAAAGTTACAGCATTTCTATCACAATTGACCAGACTTTGACCTTTTGTCTTCTTTTAACAAAATTCTGGCTATGATTGTTCCTTGTATTGCATCATGAGCCATCACTGCACCTATTGCATTCTACTGTAGCCTTAAGCCTAGCTCAGTCATTATGTTGTACCACATCACCCTCCATTAGAAGTGCAATGAGCTGCATTGAGCATAATAAACTGCATTTAGAATTCCAAATCCATATTTCCAGATATTTTGGTAAAGTAACTTAAAGGTGCCATGTGTAATGTCCGCCAAAAAATCAATTCATACTCCACATTCCATAAAAGATGGGGCAGTATACCTCCAGAAAGTGAGTTGGTCTACCCTAGAGTAACAACCGAGACACGTGTATTGCAGTTTGGCTGGCGGTTATGTTGCCCGCATACCGCCTCCCATGGCCGAAACTGGTATTATGACACCTGTCGGGCTGTGGCTAGTAATTTAGCATGCTAATTTAGGTTGATCTCTCTGCAGCACTATACCTTGTCATTTTTTTAATGACATCATCGCCCTTATTTCTTCTCATTCTTTTGATGCGTGTAGCTCATTTTTTGGATATTTTTACCTCAATTCTTACACATGGCACCTTTAAAAGTAATACAATAGTAGTGTAATGCCTTACAATTCAGAGACAGTAATATTATAATGTAATGAATTACTTTGAATAAGTAATACATAATATATTACGATTTTGAAGTAACTTGCCCAACACTGATTAAACCACATGTCACTGCTTGACTAAATAAAAAATATAGGCTACTGAACATGCATGGAGATCGTCATAGTTGACAGAAATTACGATACTGATTATATAATAACCTATAGGTCCAAATCTAAATGTTTGGGTTCAGTTTATGAAGTGTTGCTACAGCATGATACTGTGTGTTTGTTATTTATGGGGGGGAATCAGGGGGGAATTTTGGTATCGGTGGGCTTGTGTGTGTGTGTGTGTGTGGGGGGGGGGGTCGTCGGTCCAGTAGTGGGCCAGTCCAGGAGAAAATTGCCAGGGCCGAATTTTGTTCCCAGTCCGACCCTGCTCAAGCATGAATGAGTTTGTAAGTTAGGCTACGATGTACATAGACGGAATATGATTATTCTAAAGTTTCACTTGTAAGTAGCCTTCAGTTTAACATATTTATCTAACACTGTATATCTTTCTTCTATTTCTGTTAGGTGCCGCTTCACTCAACTGGATGGTCAGGCTGACTGCAACCGTAGGCCTACTGAATAGATGGCAGGAAAGCACAGCACACGGGAATTTATAAATGAAGAAGAGTGAATAAATGCACTTGCTTTTCAAACTGATAACAAGTTGTCAATGGTTATTTATGCAAGCTTGTGTAGCCTAAACCAGACATACCTAGGCCTAGCCAAATGTATCCTGGCTGTAGATAAAGCAGGGTATGAATTTCCCAATATTTTGCCAGATTTATAGTGGTTTACTGTGGTTTAATATGAATTGAAATACCATTGAAATCGCATTGATCTTTAGTTTGGTTGTAATTTCAACATTGTTTCAATATTTATTTTAATTGAAATACAATTGAAATTCCGCTGGTCTATAGTTAATAAATCAACATTGTTTCAATATTAACTGAGGGTGCAAACTGATGTTAAATCAACATCGAAATCCGACATTGATTCAATGATTTATGGTTGACAATGTAATGTTGATTCTACATAGTTTCAATGCCCGTCTGCTATCTGGGATAGTTGATGACAAGTAACAGTTACAATGGCTGAACAGTTCAAAAGTTCAGTAGTTTAAAGGGTTAAATTGTTTAACAGTGAAATATTGTAGTGAGGACTTTTATTTTGAAACAGTTTTTGGCAGAGGAAGCAGTTGAATAGGGTGTGTAGTCTTAATAGGGCCAGTTTGTATGCTTAAAGCCTGAGACTGGCAGTTGATCCAGGTGGCCCGAACACCTGCCATAGGATTCTAATTGCTTAACGGCTCTATTGTGATGTCATCAGCCCATGTTAAGTCTATGGGGAAATTTTGAGTAGTTTTTAATTAATAGTTTAAAAAGTATAAAAGTTACAAAGCTGAAAAATACATAGCACCCATGTCCTAAGTAAGACCTACGTAACATAGTTTGAATGAAGTTTCTACGTTAAACGGTTGAAGCTGCATTAAATGCGTTAGAAGAAGAACTAGAAAAGCATTTCCTGAAGGAAATACAGTACATGAAAATGCAAGAATATGATGTAAAATATCATACAGAGTAAAAACAAACTATATTGGTTGCTAAGTAGATGAGGTTTAATTTAGTTGGAATGACTGAACAGTTAAATAGGTGGATAGTTTAAATGGTTAAATTATTTAGGTAGATAGTTGACGATAACTGACAGTTGGAATGGCTCTAATGTTTGCTAGTAGTTATGCTAACTATGTTAACAAAGATAATAATGTTAACAAAGTTACTATGCTAACTAGCATGGTAGCATGCTAACTATGCTAACCATGTTACTTAGCTAACTTAGCTAATTGTTTTTAGTAGTTTTGCAAAAAATGCTAACTAGCATGCTAACATGCTAGCATGCTAATTATGCTAACCATATGACTTAGCTAACTTAGCTAATCATTTTAAGCAGTTTTGCTAAAAATGCTAACTAGCATGCTAACATGCTAGCATGCTAACTATGCTAACCATGTGACTTAGCTAACTTAGCTAATCATTTTAAGCAGTTTTGCTAAAAATGCTAACTAGCATGCTAACATACTAGCATATTAACTATGCTAACCATGTTACTTAGCTAACTTAGCTAACTAGCTACAGTGGGTAGGAGTCATAGTTGATGACAAGTAACAGTTACAATGGCTGAACAGTTAAAAAGTTCAGTAGTTTAAAGGGTTGAATTGTTTAACAGTGAAATATTGTAGTGAGGACTTTTATTTTGAAACAGTTTTTGGCAGGGGAAGCAGTTGAACAGGATGTGTAGTCTTAATAGGGCCAGTTTGTATGCTTAAAGCCTGAGACTGGCAGTTGGTCCAGGTGGCCCGAACACCTGCCATAGGATTCTAATTGCTGTGATGTCATAAAGGCCCAATGTTAAGTCAATGGGGAAATTTTGAGTAGTTTTTAATTAATAGTTTAAAAAGTATAAAAGTTACAAAGCTGAAAAATACATAGCACCCATGTCCTAAGTAAGACCTACGTAACATAGTTTGAATGAAGTTTCTACGTTAAACGGTTGAAGCTGCATTAGCTGCGTTAGAAGAAGAATAATAACTAGAAAAGCATTTCCTGAAGGAAATACAGTGCATGAAAATGCAAAAATGCAAAGATGTGAAATTGAATTCAGATGTAAAGTAAGAGATTCAATTTATAATATAGTTCATGCACCACAATGAGGGAGTAAGAGAGAGAGAGAAATTTAGTTTTAACATCCAATGTCATTTTCCTTCATATGGTATCAAATGAGATCAGTAAAAAATATATGGATTGTTTGTTTAATTGATTAATGCAATATATAATTTTAAAGGTTATGATTTGTAGACAAACTTCTATTTCAAATTGTCAGCGTGTCAGCTAGTTGGGGTTGATTGGACAGCCCTTAAAAGATGGGGTTAGTTCAGTGCCTTTTGAGCCCGCCAGCATTGGTTGTGTGAGAGCCATGGATGGCTGTGTGTAGTGTGTACAGTATGTTTTATATTGGGTCTTGTCCTCAGCTGCTGTCATGCTGTGAGATCTTGACCTGCTCATTTTAAAGGTACTGTACTACAGTGGTAGTGTGTGCTGAGTGCCGCAACTACTCTCCCAGTGGGGAGATTGAGTGACTATGATGTAGCACATCCTGGCCTAGTGTGGCAAAAAGGCTCCTCGCGGGGAGTTTGTGTGGCCATTTTATAGCCTGGATGGCTTGTTTGTTTGTTGATTGTTACGGTATGTGTACATTGTCTTGGGCCAAGCCTACAATTACCTTAGCTTTGTTATTGTCCGTTTGAACTTTTATTTTGATTTATCAATAAACCGGTCAATTAATTCATTTACTTCCTTGTTTGTGTTTTCTACTTACAAGGTTGGTAGTTTGGTAGGTCAAATGTTCCAAACAGTCTTCTTTTGCTTTATTCATTATTTGCTGACACGTTTTCATGCATTGTTGGTGTTTCTGGATTGAACTTTTAGTTTAAATCAGCAGAATTCTTCATTTTGGACTTCAGTAGATGTTTGTCCCACTACATTATCAACATGATTACATTAAATTGGTTGTTCATACAGTGTTCTATTAGCATACTGCATATTTACCATTATGTTGTATTGCACCTCTGGACTGTCATCTAGTTGGCAAGTTTCATTGCAATTAAATGCTATGCCGATTCTAAAAAAACAAGAATTGCCCTTAATAATGCTGAAAAGCAAAAGTTACTTTATTAGTTTCCCCAGGGAGAAATTTGACCTGGTCACCAGGAAAATTGCTGCAATAAATGCTAAACAGATACACAACCAGCACAAAAAAAGAAAAAGAAAAAAAAACGTTAAAGGGAAAATGTTCAGTAAACATTTGGGCTACTCAAAATGTGCTGTGTAAATTGCCATCCTTCATGTATTATTCTATTCTATACGTTACAAATTTTCATAAACATCCATGCATTCAGTCTTACAAATACCTTCATTTATCCATTCATAAATATTCATATATTCAATCATAGATATGCATTAATTCCTGTATTCATAACCATACATACATTGTCAGTCATAAACATACATTCATTCATACATTCATTGACATACATTCACCGAAAGGGAGAAATGAGTGTTTATACCTATTATATTTGCACAAAGGAACACTGTAATGTCTAACAATCAATCTTTAGTAGTGAGTCTGAGACACTCAAGAAGATATTTGCAAGTAAAAAGGCTTTATTGAGCTTGACTATCAATTAAAATTGTGACAGTATGTTTTGGTCAAAGAACAATCAATCTAGCAATCAATATTCAAATTTATTTTATTTTAGTTAACTCTGCATAATATACTTTGTGTAACTTGTTTAATGTTGATCTGTATTTGTCAGCTCCACTATAAAGGCACAACTCTTCCATGAATACCTCCCCTCCTTGTGCTTTTGACAACCTCACACACCGTAGTCTTCTCTTCATTGTAGTTTAAATTTTGTTTTAATGCTGTAGTTATAACTGCTGTTTAAAAGTTTAAATGTTACAATTCTTGAATGTTAATAGCTTAAATGTAATTATATTGTTGTAGTTATAGCTCTGTATCTTAAATGTTTAAATGCTTCAATGTTAATAGCTTAAATGTTATTCTATTGCTATAAGTCGCTTTGGACAAATGCATCTGCCAAATTAATGAATGTTATCATACTTCTTGACACACCATGCACATCGATATTTCATACATTGTGTCTAACCTAATTCTGAAGCTGATATAATGGATTGGAGGAATGTAAAATTAGCTGATGTATTTAAATTAATGAAGAATACAGAAAACAGGATCATGATAACTGTAATATGTTTGTAGAACACCTGAATGGGCACAGTGCTGAGGATCAGAGATGAAGATATTATCCAACAACCTGTTCTTCTCAGTGGTGGAGGTGGTAATGAGATTTGTGAATCCTTTTGACTGGAACAACTCATAGATTGGCTTCCTTCCATTGGTCAACATGTCCTCATTAAAATCCCCACAGACTATAACTGGACTATCAGCAATAACATGTAAAGACTCCAGTAGATGGCAGAGATTTGGCAAAAATAGATTTGTATTGTAATCCGGCGGTCTGTAAATCACTGCAATTAATAGTGGAACTGGAGCAACAACTTTCAATACCAGGAATTCGAGATCAGTCACACCCTGTATGTATGGAATGTGATGGGCTAGAACATGGCTTTTTACAAACATAGCAACTCCCCCACCATTTTTCTGTACAAAATGTGAAAGAGTAGTGTATGACACATGTCTATTGCGCTTATACATTTGATAGTTCTCCAACTGGATATTTTCTGGGACAAATGTGCCAAAAAGGTGTGTTTCAGTAAAGCACAAAATATCTGCGAGGCACAGTTCATGATGTCTCTTCACGTCATCGATGTGGGCTGACAGTCCTTCAGTGTTGTGATGGACCAGTGTTAAAGATGGTGATCTCAGAGTGGGGAGGCAGTGAAGAAGGGGCATGGTGTTTCCAAATTCAACTTTTTGCATACTGTCCACAGAAACCGTGACTTCTGGATCAGCATATATTTGGTTTTCATCAAAATCAACTATGTGTAGACCATGTAGTGAGGTCGTTCTGCTGAGAGCAACGTATGCCATACCAGGTTCAAATATGCGCTGCAACGAGACCACTGCAGAAACTGTCGTCATGCCTTGACATTTGTGTATGGTACAACCAAAGGCTAGAGTCATTGGAAATTGGTGACGAACCACTCCCTTTTTACTAAGAGGTTCCTCTACTCTTTCAATGTACACCAAATTGTCCGGTCCTTCTGGTCCTTTATTGCGATGTCTTTGCCCTGCATTGGGACTGTCCAATTCAACACCAAGCATTTTTACAAGTGATCTGCCATCTTGGTCGTGATAAACAATTTTACCAATCTTTCCAAATGAACCATTCACAAGTCCATCTTCCACATCTATGTTTCTCATGAGCATCACACGGGCACCGTTAGCAACTTGTAGTCTGTCTGGTAAATCCCCTTTACGTCCTTCAAAAGGTGCTCTCTGCCTTTCCATCCGACCAGTTTGTAGATCTTTCTTATAGTCATGTGCATTAATGTTGACCAGTTCAGAGTATAGAGCAGATATTGTGTTTGCATTGTGTTGGTTTACTTGTTTATTTGTAGCAAAAACATGCAGAATGTCTTTGGGACAGTCATCAGCTTGACATATGGCCTGGCCAAGTAGAGCTCTGTCTGCTTCAGATAATGCCTCTCCTTTGCGTTTCACCCTTATCCTGTTGAGCAGCTCAGCAAATGGCACATCATCTTTCTGGCGCATGATTTCTGTGAGAGTGACTACTTGGAATCGATCTTTCCAGATATCAAGAACATGATCCTCAAACACACAGAGAGGTTTGGCTTTACCAGGGGGACTTATCTGGTTGAAATCACCACAGGCCAGGATTGAGACTCCGCCAAAGGGTTTCTTGCTGCCTTTGATTTCTTGCAATCTCCAATTGACATATGCAAAGAGTGATTTTGATATCATGGACACTTCATCAATGACAATTATTTCAACATTGGACAAGGTTGCTCTCACTTCATCTAGACGGTTTCCAAGGCACTGATAAGGTGGTTTAAGGCTTCTTGGCAGTTTCAGGACAGAATGCAGTGTCTTGCCAGATATGTTAAAAGCTGCTGTGCCGGTAAATGCTGTGAGAAGGACAGTGGGCATGGACATGTCTCTTTCCTCTGTGATGCGGGGTAACTTGCGGAGTATCTTTGATGCCTCTGAGTAGATGCATTTGATAAGGTGAGATTTGCCAGTTCCAGCTCCACCAGTGACAAAGTAAAAAAACTGATCGGCACTCTGTCCACACACTCGTCTCATGCACCACTTACGCACTGTATAGAATATAGATGCCTGCGTTTGATTTAGATTTTGATACATGTTACGGACTACAGTAGGGTCTATTTGAGGAGCCTCAAACATTGGTGCTGCACTTCCTCTGTCTGTGGTACTTGAGCTATATTCAGGAATGTCATCCCGTTCATTCATTTCGTCTGGATTTATTTCCTCACGCTCAGAAATGCACTCAAGCCGAAGAAGCTCTGTCTCAGGTGCAAGTGTTGTCCATGCATCCTCCATAGGTCCATTTTCTTCTATGTTCTCAATAGCTTTCTCTATTGCATCACTGTTCTTTTCAAATTGTGACCTGTTCTCCTTGACAACAGAAACTACTCTCTCATTATAGTCTCTTCCAGGAAGACGTATAGAACCCGATGTGTAAAATGACTCATATGTTGGAAAACCTCTGGGTTTCAGCTGTGAATCTGAACGATAAGGGAGGTACAGTTTGAGCAATGTGCCATAGAATTTCTCTGGAGCTTTTTGCTCAGAAAATCGGGCATATCTGATAATGGCAGGCTTTCCTTTCGTTCGCTTCTGAATGAAGCCCATTTCATTTTGAAGTGGCAAAACCTTTTTTCCTTGTTTCTGCCTTCCATACACAACTCTATAAGTGGAAGCAAACTCTGCCATAAACATTGTCGCAAACTCTGGTGTATCTGGTCTGTTTTTGTATTTGTCTGCCATTCCGGACATCCAAACATTCTCTGAATCAGGGATTCTGTCATTCAGGTACCTTAAAGGGACGCTCATTTTCAAAGCATTGTCATCAGTGGGTATAAATATCACGTTTCGAGAGCAAGACTTCAGTTTCAAGCTACAGACTCGTGCAACAGCCTCTTGAACACTAACCTCTCTGTTTTTGGAGTATGCTTGCATGATTTGTTTCATTTCCTCACAGTCAGAGGTATTGGATTGAGAACTATCAGTGACAACTCTTTTCAAATACTCACTCATCTCATGTTCAGCTTTGGAAATGTATGACAAGATGTACATCAGACAGGAATAAGGGTTCAGGATGAACTGAATATCAATGTTTGCATTCCAGGCCCTTAACAAATGTTCATTATAGCCATTAATCCAGCAGTCTTTTGGTTGACGTTTCATTACTAGCACGCTGGATGTTGTTAATGAACTGACACAGTTTAGGTATTCCCTATAGCTTAAGTTGCATTGGGCAAGTAGCTGTGGGATGCTTTCAAATGATGTTGTTGGATTATTCAGCAATTCCCATAAAGGCCTCAGCTTATTTTTGGCGTCTTCAGGAGACATGGAAGAGCGGTCATGATCAGATTCATCGTCAGATTCGTCCATGAGCTCTGCTGGCATTGGGCGTGTTATAAATGTGCTCTCGACAGGCTGTTTCGGAAATCCAAACCGACAGTGCTTATTTCCTTTCTTACATGACTTGGAGTGCCTTTTGCTGTGGGTTTGCACCTCTGTCACTATTTTGAAAAGCTCAGGGTCTGTATTTGGGTCAGGCAGCTGACATGTTATGTACTTGTCCACAAATTCACACACTTTCTCATCTGGGTCCTCCTCAAATACAGGTGCGTTCTTACACCAAACCAACATATGTATATGAGGCGAACCTCTAGCTTGATACTCCACTCGAAAAAAGTAGTCAATGACCTCACCGATGGGCTGTGCTGGTGACAAAAGTAGGTGTCTGAGAAGTGCATCAACACGCTTGTCAAACATGCGCATGGTGGTGACAGGGTTGCTACGTAGAATCTCACATTTTGATGCCCAGTCGAGCTCAGAAAAGTCAACCTGCTCTCCTTGCTGTGCCTTTATTGTTTGTATGACCTCTGGCCATCTCATTTCGGCAGCACTAAATGTACAGAAGAATGTTGGGGTACCCAGCTGGCGAAGCATTGCAAAGAGGTCTCTGAGGGTTTTTTCCCAGTAGGCAGGTGTTCCTCTCAAAGGCTGCATGAATCGAGTGGCATCTCTGTTGCGTACCAGTTTTTCCACTTCACGTTTGTCTTGGAGCATTCTTGCAGTGATTTTGCGTCCATCTCTGGTCATAGGTTTTCCTTTACGCAGTTGAATAGACATAGAAGACTTTGCCAAATGCATTTCTGCGATAAATTGTGCGAAAAAAATATAATTGGAGTCGAAAGCAAATCGATTGTCAACACAAAAGAGACGTGCATTGAAATATCTGCTTGGCGATAATTTCATTGGTCTTTGTGTTTCATCCAAAGTGTTCATTCCAGTGGGGAACTGCACAGGGAAAGCCATTGCCTCTAGTTTAGGAACTCTGAAAAAACTCACTGGTCTGTTTCCTTCAGCTGGTGCCACAGTGAATATACCTTCACCAAATGTTATCATTTCCTGTGCAATATCAGCTGGCTGTAAGCATGAATCTATAGAGCATCCACCATTTTGCTGACTTGTGTCCTGCTCAGTGTCAAGTGAATCTTGGTTATCATGTAACTCATGGGTTTCATTATTAAGCTGATTGCCTGCACTATTTATCTCTGAATGTCCTGGGTCAGTAATGTCACACTCATCCACTGCATCAGTCTCCATTAGATCAACCTCCCCTGCAGCACTGACATCATTTTCATCTGTCAAGCTACTCATTCCATCCTCAAAAGCTTGTGTTTCATTAGTTATGGTTATGTCCTTGTACTCTGAATGCATCTCTTTCAGTTTTGATAAGGCACGTAATACTTTGGTCATGTCTACAGTTTGGAACTGGTAATGCCCTGTATAATTCATTCTTCTTTTCAACTTCACTTTCAAAAGCTGCGACTGACTGCTAGGTCTAGGCAAAGCATTGACTGTTGATTCAATGTCTGAAGGTACGCAAACAATTCCACCATGTATTAATTTCTGCTGGCCTTTGGGAAGACTGATTATTTTTGCAAATGGTATGTACCGTGCAATGATGTGCCTTTCAAGTATATTAAGATTACTGAGCTCTGGAGGAATTGGTGATAGCTCTAACAAATTGTTTACAGCAATGGCCGGCATTTTCCCCATCTTCAAGTTTTCATGACAGCTGTAACAAATCCACTCTGTCTTTTCATCTGGTGCACAACATGATTCAAGTGCACTGCACTGCTTGCTGCATGTAGGCCTATGTAAATATTTGCCTGTTAAGCATCGATCAACCATGGCTCGATTATTTTTATAACATTCATGATTGCACTCTTTTACCTGATTATAAAACAAAGCTCTGTGACACACTGTGCAAACAAAAGTAGGACCGTTCTTTACATCCATTCGAAAAGATATGATGGCATCATGCAAAAGGGTGCTTTCTGTTGGTGTTGACTGTTGTTCAACCTCATGCTCTGATTGAAGTCGAGACAGGCGTGTAAGATTTCGGTATTTACGTTGTATATGTAAAGCACAACGCATTTTGTGAATCATTCTCTGGAAACTGTTATTTAGGCCCACACCTGCATTCTTCTTTTTTTGTAGAGAACGATAATGCCTGAATAAAGGGTCATTTCTGTATCTGTCATTGTAGGTTTTATTTGTTTTCTGCCTGTATGTTGGATCATTTGCATAGTGATGTTTCATGGTCAACTTCTGTCTTGAACGATACGCTATATCATGGGCATAACGTTTCTGTACGTAAGCCTGTTGTCTTGCTCTAAAATTCAGGTCACTTGAATAACGCTTATGTATGTAAGCCTGCTGTCTTGATTTAAAACTCGGGTCACAGGAATAGCGGCTGTTGATGTATAACCTTTTTTTTAACTTATAGGTAGGTTCATGCATGTAACGGTCTCTGAGGTGCAATTTCTTACTGTGTTGAATGCAGTTTGCATACCTCTTTCTTTCATATTAAATTTTTTTCATTCTATTCTGTTCATAATATTTTCGCTGTCTTATTCTGTTGTTCTCACTGCAGGGCATATCCTTTTGTGCTTTGGCAGCTTTTCTGCGCCTGCGATTCTTATTACATTTAGTAAGTGAATTCTCAGAAATGGCTGGAGCTGGGAACTCAGCAGTCCGAGCAGGTTGCACATTGTCAGTGTGGCTCTCTTGTTCATTATTACACTCAGATGTAAATAACACTGGCATTAACTCATAAACCCATGCATCAGATGATTCAAGTAATGTCCAGAATGCAAGCAGATGATCAATCACATCACTCAAGCTGACAAAGGTCAACATCACAGCAGTGCCATTGTTTGCTGGAAATCCATGAGGTGTTCTTGAATGTGGATCAAAAACTCCATATTTATCATCATCTCTAAACAAAGCTATTGTTGAGCTACCTACAGTTAGCAGTGCAAACTTTACATCATTTGACAAACAATGCAGTCTTTCAGAGAGCTGTAGGAAGTCCACACCATCAGGTCCATCTTGCCTCAGATAACCAAACCGTGACGGGCACTTTTCAATATGATACATCTGTCCATAGATCTCAACACTATCAGGTAATTCATCAAGAGCCAAGTGGTCGGGTGCTTCATTGCCTCCCGCGCTCAACCTTACCAGTGCTTCACTGTACATCAAGTTACTTTTTTGCAAAACGTAGTCAAGATCATCACTGTTGAGCTCAGTTCTGTAATGGAGAGTTGCCAGAAATACCAGGGAATTGCAGGTGCACTGCTTGTTACTGTTGTTCCCATACCTTACATCACGTTGGCTATGAGTTGCTTGAACACATGTGATGGCTCTCTGCTCCATGTTCATGCAGAAAACACTAGTTACCTCATTTACCTGTTCTCTCTCATTCAAGTCACTCTGGTCTAATGAAGACTGATGTGGTTCAACTTCAGAGAGGTCCAACTTACGCCAACGTCTCTTTTGAGCCTCTGAGCGACGGCCTTTCCTTGGCATGTTTCAAAATGCTACAATCTTCGCTTAATATAGTCTACTGGTCAAGTTTACTTAAGTCTAATATGGGTTGTACAAATTATTGTTTATCAGATTATACAATAGCACTTACTGTTCTACTCACAGGTTACTTAATCTGAGTATACAAAAACAGTTGAGATGAGATTGAATGTTAATTAACTCAATATCCAAACACTAGTATTTATTTCAGTGGTTTATTCCAATAAATAGAGGGCCCAAAAATGAAATGTTGCTAAGCAAAGAATTAAAACAAAATGATTACAATATGTTTGACACCCAATAAATAACAAGCTGGCTGTCAAAAGTACAAAATGCCAATTTTCACCTTCACACACAATATTTACTTTAGTTTAATTATTGATTAAATTCTGAATTTATCCTCAATTTTATCTTAATGCGTATTTTGTTTATCAGTGGCAATTCTGAATATGGCACTTGAATGGCTAGGTAGAGGTAACACTTGATGACACTGATGAAGAATGAGAGGAAGCTCTTGAGATGATCAGTTTTATGCAGAACTAGGATGGAATCTCGAAGTCCTCACACAGCTCAGGTTCAGTCTTGCAGCACAGCCCAGGTCTAAAAGTAGGCATGTAACAGCAAAGACAACTTTGACAGGTATTATTGATATATATATAAACGTTAATTTAAAGGAGGTTTCAGTCTCAAAATGATTCCAAATAGGGTTCAAAGGAGGTTTCAGTCTCAAAATGGTTCAGAATTTAAAGGTTTCAGTCTCAAAATGGTTCCGAATAGGATTCAAAGGAGTTTTCAGTCTCAAAATGGTTCAGAGTTCAAAGGTGGTTTCAGTCTCAAAATGGTACAGAGTATAGTAGCCAGGTATGTGTGATCAGAAAGTGGTCAATTCTTGTCAGTAATATGTTTGCAGGTATGTTTAGAGTGGGTTTGCTGGTTCAGAGTGATATTCAGAGTCTCAATATGATGCACAGTAGTATTCAGAAAAGGATTCAGTTTCAAAACGGTTCAGAATATGATTCAAAGGGGGTTTCAGTCTCAAAAGGGTTCAGAGAATCAAAGGCGGTTTCAATCTCAAAGGCGGTTTCAATCTCAAAGGCGGTTTCAATCAAAAGGGTTCAGAGTATAGTATGTGCAGTCAGATATGTTCTCAGCAAGTGTTTGGTTCTTGTCGTAGATATGTTTGCAGGTAGGCGTTAGTGGGTTCTGTTGTATATGAGTGCAATGTAGTGCAGTGCAATGTAGTGCAGGGTGTGCAGACGATGACAGGCAGCGTCACAAGTGACACGCAGACACCACTCTGACAGGGCTGGTCTGGAACAAGCCTAAAAGGCAAACAAAGAAGAAAAAAACAACACACGTTAAACACTTCCAAAAATAAGCAGCAACACACACAGCAACATAGGTTGGTTTTAGTGATGTATGATGAATTAAGTGAAGTGAACAAAGAAAACAAATACAAAATTCAGCACAGCAGTATATTATGCAGAGCAGGAGCATATTTTGTAGGCAGCTGAACATTCGATTGTAGTCATCTTTTATGGGTTAAAGAAAAAAACAGGACTTATGTGATGGTTGATTGTTATGATTATGTGATATGATGGTTACTTTTAATAAAAAGAAAAAGTTTGTAGTTGTCAATGCCGATATGGTAGGCATTCTGCCATCAAGACAAGCAACCTGCAAGTCAACTAGCCTCCATAAGTTACAGTAGGTCTACACCAAATCAGTGAAGTAGCTATTTTTCTTCAACGTCAATAAAAACACAATTTACATGTTTGTGTAACCAAAAAAGTGTAAGCAAGCAGCATAGCTGGTCTAGCAGTAAAAATAATTAAGATGACATACCTGAAAAGTCTGCAGCACAGCAAGGGAAGACAGGATGGGAGATGGGAGTCTGAGTATTTCTGTGGCAAAGACTGCCGCACAAGGGAAGGTGGAGATGGAAAAAGTCTTTAAAAAGACTATTGCTTGCTGTTGTGAATAAAGAAACGTGTGAAATCGTGACCACTGCTATAACATTACAATGCAACACAAGTATGTTAATTTAACAAAAGGCAGCACTACTTCTCATATGTGTGACCAAAAGTACTCAACACAAGTATTAGGGGCACACTTAGAAATAAGTTTGTTTGCTGTAACATAAGAATCAGAAAATGATTGGACTAGTAGGTTGATATGTCTTTTCTCGCCACCAAGTTAGAAAATATGTGATAGCATTGGATTCAGGGTAGATTTTTGTGTTTTATTACCCTGTTGTCCATTGCCCATATGGAGGTTTATATTACAGGCATGTTGGCAACATCTAGCCTACGTTATGTGCTTAACGTACTAGTTCAAGGCATACCGTAAAACGCCTCATTGGCCAATTGTTTCTCTATGGAGACGCCTTCATTTCGGTCTCGGCTTCACGTTGTGGCCGGCGCCGGCGTTTTTAATGCGACGCTCAAAGTTTACATTTGTTTAACTTTGACCCCGCTGGCGCTGACCTTTCAGTGTTGCTGCAATGTTTTAACGTAGCTGCTAACTACCGACAGTTTCCAAATGTCAGACTTCACCAATCAACTACTATAACGTTACCCGACCAATGGTCGGACATAATTCATAGAAGTTGTTTTTGACAACACATACGTCGAATAAAAGTGATAATGAACGTCACACAAAGTACACGTCTATTGAAAGTAAATAATAGCAAGACATAACGTTAACTTAGTTAGCAGCCAAACTTTACCTCAGATAGCAATGTAGAAGTCCTAGCTCTAGCTAACTACGTTTCAATAATTTCCAAATGACAGACTTTGTGTCAGCTAACGTTATGGTACGAATTGTCGGAAACAATTCGTAAACATTGTTTTTGACAACATAAGTCGAATAAAAATGATATGATTAGAGTAATTTACGTGGTCGTTAGAGTTAACCGTAGTGCTAGCTCGAAAGTTAACATTAACGTTAGCTAGCCGCTAGGTACCAGGCTCATTTAAGATAGCTATCGATACAAAGAACGCTGTTGACCTTACCAAAATACCTCTAGTGTTAACGTTAAGAGAATAAAACTTACTTTTGTGGTAATGTGAAAAGTCCCGGTAACTTCAGGGCGAAGTTTTTGAAGGCTCCAAACTCGACAGAGGCGACGAGACCACTCAATCAGCTCAGGCACAACGACAGTGAAGCTAGTGGAGTAGACGAGGGATTGATTCCGAGTCAAAGTAAAGGTGTCAAGCGCGAGACTAAGCGACGTCATTGACTGAAGAGCATGGGCAGGTTTGGTCAAGTCAGGTCACTTAATGCACAACAGAGTTGATTCAAAGTGCTTTAAAATAAACAAAATAGTAAAAATAAACAAAATAATAAACAACAATAATAATATCAATAATAATGGGATTAAACTAAAGTAAAACAAAATAAAACAATTGTCAGCAATCAAAATGATGGTGGTTTAAAAAGACAAAAAGAAAATGATATAGGCCTAGTGTAATCAAATCAAATTGAAGGCTGGGCAGTTAAAATAAACGAGGAACATTATCAGAGAATATTAAAGGCTAAGGAAAAAAGTATAATCACACGTCTTAGTTCCAATGAGTAAACTAGCTGCAGCATTCTAGATCTAGTTGAGCAAACCAAAATAAAGCGAGGTACAATAGTCAAGTCTTGATGTAATAAATGCATGTAATGAATGCGACCAGAGAGGGTTGAAGCAGAGCAAAATATTGCACTTGATGCAAACACTCCAGCAGACAGTTTGGAAGTAAACATATACTTATGAAAGTATTGTTTAAGAGTTGTAGGGGTAGATTAGGCGAATACAACATTATCTGACTTTATCAAGCCGGCTACAGCCGCCTGCAGCCTGCAATGCATTTTAGGTCACATGACCTTGAGTTATTGCGGGAAGTGGTTGAAGAGCTGTGCACGAGTCTCGACACATCGTCATGATGTCACATACTGTAATTTCTGACACAAATCGTACTGAAAGATTTGTTCAACTTCTTCTGCTGTGGTCTTATGCTCCTTCAATTTGAACCGGCAGATCTTGTCAGTCAGATGGACTCAGTTAGAGTTCATCTTGAATGTGCCTATTGATACTATGTTCCAACAAGCAGAAGACAAAAATAAAATAGTAAAAGATCAAATTATGTTTCAGCATTTCAAACGACTATCTTCTCCAATTTCACCAGTGTTACAATTTATTTTTTCCTTTCCTATTTCACTTAAAATGCTGCAGATGGTGTGTAAATTTAAGTTTCATTCTTTTCATTTTAATTTAATTTTACAACAGTAAATCAGGTCTTCCTAAATCATCTATACAGCTCTAATGTTGAACTCATGCACAAGCAGATATTCCAGCTGATTTAAGTCTGGTTTAAGTGAACAAGAAGCAGATGCGGTTAACTCGGGTTAGTAGAATAGCTTCAGCCTCATGTTAAAGTTGATGCTACTTCAGACAGGCTTAATCATGTTGGTTGTTATGTTGGTTGCTAGGTTGTCATTTCGAGAATGGTTGCTAGGCTTTTGCTTGGGTACATTAGGTGGTTGCTAGGTTGTTGCTAGGGTACTTATGGTGGTTGTTATGCTGGTTGCTAGGTTAATCATGTCAGTTGATATGTTGGTTGCTAAGTAGGTGGTGGTTTAATATAGCTGTCTGGAGACATAGCTGATGACAACTGACAGTTGGAATGGGTGAAGTTGTTATGGTGGTTGCTAGGTTGACATTATTGTGGTGGTTGCCATGCTGTTGCTAGGTTAGTTGTGGTGGTTGCTCAAAGTCAAAGTCAAAGTCAAAGTCAGCTTTATTGTCAATTTCTTCACATGTTCCAGACATACAAAGAGATCGAAATTACGTTTCTCACTATCCCATGGTGAAGACAAGACATATTTTACCAATTTAAGTCCACAGACAAACATAACATTCAACTAAACAAAAAAGTAAGTAAATAAGTAAATAAGAGGGCACATATAATAATGAAAAAAATAAGAGCAGCAAAATTTGGTTGAAATTGTGCATAGACAGTCAATAAAATACTAGTGCAAAGTCAGGCCAATAAAAGGCTTGGGTAGTTCTGTTTGACCTAAGTAAGAAAGAAAGTGGCATAGTGGTGCAAGTTATGTAAGAGCAGCAGGACAACAACAACAAGTTGTAAAGTGTACAAGTGTGCAAGTGTGCAAGTGGAGTAGTGCAGGCGGCCATTGTGGGTCCAATGTCCAGGAGGTTATGTAGCTGAGGGTGGAGGGGGGAGAGGAGGGAGAGAGTTCAGCATCCTTACAGCTTGGTGTATGAAGCTGTTGGTGAGTCTGGTAGTGCGGGAGCGCAGGCTTCTGTACCTCTTCCCAGAGGGCAGTAGATCAAACAGATTGTGAGCGGGGTGACTTGCATCACTCACAATTTTGGTCGCCTTGCGGGTGAGGTGGGTGGTGTAAATGTCCTTCAGGGAGGGGAGTGAAGCACCAATAATCCTTCCAGCTGTGTTCACTATGCGCTGCAGGGCTTTCCTGTTGTATTCAGTGCAGCTTCCGCCCCACACAGCGATACAGCTGGAGAGGATGCTCTCAATGGTGCCTCGGTAGAATGTGGTCATGATGGCTGGTGGAGCACTTGCTCGCCTGAGTTTCCGCAGGAAGTACAGGCGGCGCTGAGCTCTCTTCGCCAGTGATGCAGTGTTGGTGGTCCAGGAGAGGTCTTCACTGATGTGCACCCCCAGGAATTTGGTGCTGCTCGCTCTCTCCACCACAGCACCGTCGATGGTCAGTGGCAGGTGTTGGGTGTGACCTCTCCGGAAGTCAACAACAATCTCTGTGGTCTTGCTGACGTTCAGCAGGAGGTTGTTGTCCCTGCACCACGTGGTCAGATGGTCGACCTCCAGCCTGTATTGAGTCTCGTCGCCCTTGGTGATGAGACCCACCAGAGTTGTGTCGTCAGCAAATTTCACTATGTGATTGTTGCTGTAGGTTGCAGTGCAGTCATGCGTCAGCAGGGTGAAGAGCAGCGGACTGAGCACGCAGCCTTGGGGGGCCCCTGTGCTCAGTGTGATGCTGCTTGAGGTATTGTTGCCAACACGTACTACTTGGGGCCTCTGACAGAGGAAGTCCAGTAGCCAGTTGCAGAGGTAGGTACTGAGTCCCAGTTTGTCAAGTTTGCAGATGAGTTGTTGTGGTATTATGGTGTTGAATGCAGAACTGAAGTCTATAAACAGCAATCTCACATATGAGTCTCTTTTTTCCAGGTGGGTGAGGGCTGGGTGGAGGGCAGAGCAGATTTCATCCTCTGTGGACCGTTTGGCTCGGTATGCAAACTGGAAGGGGTCCAGGGTGGGGGGGAGAATGGATTTGATGTGTGACATGACAAGCCGCTCAAAGCACTTCATGATGATGGGTGTCAGTGCCACGGGGCGGTAGTCATTGAAGCAGGATGGAGCAGTTTTCTTCGGCACAGGTATGATGGTGGCAGCTTTGAAACATGATGGGACGATGGCTTGCTTCAGGGAAGTGTTAAAGATGTCTGTGAAGACATCCTTAAGCTCCTCAGCGCAGTCCTTCAGCGCCCGACCTGGGATGTTGTCTGGGCCTGCTGCCTTACGGGTGTTGATAGCAGCAAGTGTCCTCTTCACGCTGTCGGCAGAGAGGCACAGGGGCTGCTCATGTAGAGGGGGATGGGTCTTCTGTGGGCAGGTGCTGTTTTGTGCTTCAAAGCGAGCAAAGAAGCGGTTCAGGTTGTTGAGCAGAGGGATGTTGCTCTCACAGCTCTGTGGCGCGGGCTTGTAGTCCGTGAGGGCCTGAATGCCCTGCCATAGGCTTTGTGCGTTCCTGCTGTCTTTGAAGTGGGTGGTTATCTTGTGAGTGTATTCCTTTTTTGCTTCCTTGATGCCACGGGACAGGTTGGCTCTCGCTGTTCTCATGCCAGCTTCATCCCCAGCTCTGTAGGCTTTGTCTCTGGCCCTCAGCAGCCTGAGGACATCCCCTGTCAGCCATGGCTTCCAGTTAGCCCGAGTGATGATGTCTTTTGTGTGGGTCATCGATGCACTTGGTGATGTAAGAGGTTACAGTGTCTGTATACTCCTCTATGTCTGTCCGGTTGTTGTAAGTGGCTGCCTGCTTAAACATTTCCCAGTCTGTTGTGTCAAAGCAGTCTTGGAGAGCATCGGAGGCTCCCTCAGGCCACACTTTTACCTGCTTACGAACCGGTTTGTTCGCTTTTACCCTTTGTCTGTATGCGGGCATTAGCATAACAGTGATATGGTCTGAAAGTCCAATGTGGGGGAGGGGGGTGGCTTTGTATGCTCCTTTGTGTGTAGTGTAGACCAGGTCCAGGATGTTATCTCCTCTTGTTGGAAAATCAACATGCTGGTGTAGCTTTGGAAGTACAGTTTTAAGATCAGCATGGTTAAAATCTCCAGTGAAGATGGTGAAACCGTCTGGGTGTGCCGTCTGTTGTTCACTGACAGCCTGGTACAGTTCACTAAGAGCCGCGTTCTTATCGCTGTTGTTGTTGGTAGGCGGGATGTATACTGCGACTAGCAGAATCGCAGTAATTTCCCTTGGTAGGTAAAAAGGACGGCACTTTATGATCATAAACTCTGCCAGTGGTGAGCAGTGTTTGCATACTACTACAGTGTCCCGGCACCATTCGTCACGGATGTAAACACAGATTCCTCCTCCTCGTGATTTACCTCCCTTTACAATGGTCCTGTCTGCTCGATAGCATGCTAGCTGCTCCAGTTGTACAGCAGAGTCCGGAATGTTGTCATTTAACCAAGTCTCAGTGAAGACGTGCACACAGCAGTTACTTACTGTCCGGTTCGTTGATCTCAGCAGTCGTATGTGATCCATTTTGTTGTCCAGTGATCGTACATTTGCCAGGAGAATGGATGGTATGGCTGGGCGAGTTGGGCTGGCCGCTAGCCTGGCCCGGACGCCTCCGCGCTTGCCCCTCTTCTGCTTCCTCGCACACCGCTTCCGACGCTTTCTTTCCGGGGGAGGAGTAGCAGGCGAGTCCGGTGTTGTTGCAGGCCGGAGTAGTCCGAGTTCCTTTAGCGTCTCTGTTGCAAAGTCCAGAACGCTGCAAAACTTGCTTTTGCAGATGTCAATTAAAAACTGCCTGCTGTAATTGTAGTACGACGTAGTAAGACGAGACGAACACGTAAAACTTTCGGACAAACACTTTTTAAACGAACAAAAACACCGTACGGTTGGGATAGAGAGAGGTCGCTGCGTGTGTACGCGCCGCCATCTTGATCGGTTGCTAGGTTGCTATGCTGGTTGCTAGGTTAATCTCATTGGTTGCTATGTTGTAATTGTGGAAGTGGTTGCTAGGCTGTTGCTAGGGTATTTGACATGGGTGCTAGGCTGTTGCTAGTTTAGTTGTGGTGGTTGCTATGCTGGTTGCTAGGTTAATCTCATTGGTTGCTATATTGGTTGCTAGGTTATAAATGTGGAAGTGGTTGCTAGGCTGTTGCTAGGGTACTTGAGGTGGTTGCTAGGCAATTGCTAAATTAATTGTGGTGGTTATTATGCTGGTTGCTAGGTTAAACTCATTGGTTGCTATATTGGTTGCTAGATTGTGACTGAAGTGGTTGCTAGGCTGTTGCTAGGGTATTTCACATGGTTGCTTGGCTGTTGCTAGGGTACTGGATGTGGTTGCTAGGCTGTTGCTAGGGTAGTTATGGTGGTTCCTATGCTGTTGCTAGGGTACTTGAGGTGGTTGCTAGGCTATTGCTAGGTTAGTTGTGGTAGTTGTTATACTGGTTGCTAGGTTAAACTCATTGGTTGCTAGGCTGTAACTGTGGAAGTGGTTGCTAGGCTGTTGCTAAGGTATTTGACATGGTTGCTAGGTTGTTGCTAGGGTATTTGACTTGGTTGCTAGGCTGTTGCTATGGTCCTTGAGGTGGTTGCTAGGCTGTTGCTAGGTTAGTTGTGGTGGTTGCTATGCTGGTTGCTAGGTTAAACTCATTGGTTACTATATTGGTTGCTAGGTTCTAACTGTGGAAGTTGTTGCTAGGGTATTTGACATGGTTGCTAGGCTGTTGCTAGGGTACTTGAGGTGGTTGCTATATTGGTTGTGAGGTAGATGAGGTTTAATGTAGTTGGAATGCCTGAACAGTTAAATAGGTGGATAGTTTAAATGGTTAAATTATTTAGGTAGATAGTTGACGATAACTGACACTTGGAATGGCTCTAATGTTTGCTAGTAGTTATGCTAACTATATTAACAAAGATAATAATGTTAACCAAGTTACTATGTTAACTAGCATGCTAACAATGTTAAAATGCTAAGTATGCTAACTATGTGACTTAGCTAACTTAGCTAATTATTTTTAGCAGTTATGCTAACTAGCATGCTAACATGCTAATTATGTTAACTATGCTAACCATGTTACTTAGCTGACTTAGCTAATCATTTTAAGCAGTTTTGCTAAAAATGCTAACTAGTATGCTAACATGTTAGCATGCTAACATGCTAACTATGCTAACCATGTGACTTAGCTAACTTAGCTAATCAGTTTAAGCAGTTTTGCTAAAAATGCTAACTAGCATGCTAACATGCTAGCATGCTAACTATGCTAACCATGTGACTTAGCTAACTTAGCTAATCATTTTTAGCAGTTTTGCTAAAAAATGCTAACTAGCATGCTAACATGCTAGCATGCTAACTATGCTAACCATATGACTTAGCTAACTTAGCTAATCATTTTTAGCAGTTTTGTTTAAAATGCTAACTAGCATGCTAACAATGCTAACCATGTGACTTAGCTAACTTAGCTAACTAGCTACAGTGGGTAGGAGTCATAGTTGATGACAAGTAACAGTTACAATGGCTGAACAGTTAAAAAGTTCAGAAGTTTAAAGGGTTAAATTGTTTAACAGTAAAATATTATAGTGAGGACTTTTATTTTGAAACAGTTTTTGGCAGAGGAAGCAGTTGAACAGGATGTGTAGTCTTAATAGGGCCAGTTTGTATGCTTAAAGCCTGAGACTGGCAGTTGATGCAGGTGGCCGGAACACCTGCCATAGGATTCTAATTGCTTAACGGCTCTATTGTGATGTCATCAGCCCATGTTAAGTCTATGGGGAAATTTTGATTAGTTTTTAATTAATAGTTTAAAAAGTATAAAAGTTACAAAGATGAAAAATACATAGCACCCATGTCCTAAGTAAGACCTACGTAACATAGTTTGAATGAAGTTTCTACGTTAAACGGTTTAAGCTGCATTAACTGCGTTAGAAGAAGAAGAAGAAGAACTAGAAAACGCAATTCCAGGGAATTACCAGTGCATGAAAATGCAAAACATATGGTGTGAAATATATTGTTAAAACAGATGATGTGCTAATTGGCAACCAACATGATGAGGTTTAATATAGTTCAAATGACTGAACTAGGTAGATGAGGTTTAATATAGTTGGAATGACTGAACAGTTAAATAGGTGGATAGTTTAAAAGGTTAAATTATTTGCTAGGTAGACAAAGTTTAATATAGTTGGAATGACTGGACAGTTAAATAAGTGGATAGTTTAAATGGTTAAATTATTTGCTAGGTAGATGAGGTTTAATATAGTTGGAATGACTGAACTAGGTAGATGAGGTTTAATATAGTTGGAATGACTGAACAGTTAAATAGGTGGATAGTTTATATAGTTAAATGATTTGCTTGGTAGATAAGGTTTAATATAGTTGAAATGATTGAACGGTTAAATAGGTGGATCATTTAAATAGTTAAATTATTTAGGTAGATAATTGACGATAACTAACAGTTGGAATGGCCCTAATGTTTGCTAGTAGTTATGCTACTATGTTATCAAAGATAATAATGTTAACCAAGTTTTTTTGCTAAAAATGCTAATTAGCATGTTAACTGCTAGCATGCTAACTATGTTACTTAGCTAATCATTTTTAACAGTTTTGCTAACTATGCTAACTAGCATGCTAACATGCTAGCATGCTAACTATGTTAACCATGTTACTTAGCTAACTTTGCTAATCATTTTTAGCAGTTTTGCTAAAAATGCTAACTACCATGCTAACACGTTAGTGTGTTAACTATGCTAACCACGTTACTTAGCTAACTTAGCTAATCATTTTTAGCAGTTTTGTTAAAAATGCTAACTAGCATGCTAGCATGCTAACTATGCTAACCACGTTACTTAGCTAACTTAGCTAATCATTTTTAGCAGTTTTGTTAAAAATGCTAACTAGCATGCTAACATGCTAGCATGCTAACTATGCTAACCACGTTACTTAGCTAACTTAGCTAATCATTTTTAGCAGTTTTGCTAAAAATGCTAACTAGCATGCTAACATGCTAGCATGCTAATTATGCTAACCACGTGACTTAGCTAACTTAGCTAACTAGCTACAGTGGGTAGGAGTCATAGTTGATGACAAGTAACAGTTACAATGGCCGAACAGTTAGTAGTTTAAAGGGTTAAATTGTTTAACAGTAAAATATTATAGAGAGGACTTTTATTTTGAAACAGTTTTTGGCAGAGGAAGCAGTTGAACAGGATGTGTAGTCTTAATAGGGCCAGTTTGTATGCTTAAAGCCTGAGACTGGCAGTTGGTCCAGGTGGCCCGAACACCTGCCATAGGATTCTAATTGCTTAACGGCCGTATTGTGATGTCATAATCATAATGTTAAGTCAATGGGGAAATTTTGACAGTTTTTAATTAATAGTTTAAAAAGTATAAAAGTTACAAAGCTGAAAAATACATAGCACCCATGTCCTAAGTAAGACCTACGTAACATAGTTTGAATGAAGTTTCTACGTTAAACGGTTGAAGCTGCATTAAGTGCGTTAGAAGAAGAAGAATAAGAACTAGAAAAGCATTTCCTGAAGGAAATACAGTGCATGAAAATGCAAAAATATGATGTAAAATATCATACAGAGTAAAAACAAACTATATTGGTTGCTAGGTAGATGAGGTTTAATATAGTTGGAATGACTGAACAGTTAAATAGGTGGATAGTTTATATAGTTAAATGATTTGCTTGGTAGATAAGGTTTAATATAGTTGAAATGATTGAACGGTTAAATAGGTGGATCATTTAAATAGTTAAATTATTTAGGTAGATAATTGACGATAACTAACAGTTGGAATGGCCCTAATGTTTGCTAGTAGTTATGCTACTATGTTATCAAAGATAATAATGTTAACCAAGTTTTTTTGCTAAAAATGCTAATTAGCATGTTAACTGCTAGCATGCTAACTATGTTACTTAGCTAATCATTTTTAACAGTTTTGCTAACTATGCTAACTAGCATGCTAACATGCTAGCATGCTAACTATGTTAACCATGTTACTTAGCTAACTTTGCTAATCATTTTTAGCAGTTTTGCTAAAAATGCTAACTACCATGCTAACACGTTAGTGTGTTAACTATGCTAACCACGTTACTTAGCTAACTTAGCTAATCATTTTTAGCAGTTTTGTTAAAAATGCTAACTAGCATGCTAGCATGCTAACTATGCTAACCACGTTACTTAGCTAACTTAGCTAATCATTTTTAGCAGTTTTGTTAAAAATGCTAACTAGCATGCTAACATGCTAGCATGCTAACTATGCTAACCACGTTACTTAGCTAACTTAGCTAATCATTTTTAGCAGTTTTGCTAAAAATGCTAACTAGCATGCTAACATGCTAGCATGCTAATTATGCTAACCACGTGACTTAGCTAACTTAGCTAACTAGCTACAGTGGGTAGGAGTCATAGTTGATGACAAGTAACAGTTACAATGGCCGAACAGTTAGTAGTTTAAAGGGTTAAATTGTTTAACAGTAAAATATTATAGAGAGGACTTTTATTTTGAAACAGTTTTTGGCAGAGGAAGCAGTTGAACAGGATGTGTAGTCTTAATAGGGCCAGTTTGTATGCTTAAAGCCTGAGACTGGCAGTTGGTCCAGGTGGCCCGAACACCTGCCATAGGATTCTAATTGCTTAACGGCCGTATTGTGATGTCATAATCATAATGTTAAGTCAATGGGGAAATTTTGACAGTTTTTAATTAATAGTTTAAAAAGTATAAAAGTTACAAAGCTGAAAAATACATAGCACCCATGTCCTAAGTAAGACCTACGTAACATAGTTTGAATGAAGTTTCTACGTTAAACGGTTGAAGCTGCATTAAGTGCGTTAGAAGAAGAAGAATAAGAACTAGAAAAGCATTTCCTGAAGGAAATACAGTGCATGAAAATGCAAAAATATGATGTAAAATATCATACAGAGTAAAAACAAACTATATTGGTTGCTAGGTAGATGAGGTTTAATATAGTTGGAATGACTGAACAGTTAAATAAGTGGATAGTTTAAATGGTTAAATTATTTAGGTAGATAGTTGACGATAACTGACAGTTGGAATGGCTCTAATGTTTGCTAGCAGTTATGCTAACTATGTTTCCAAAGATAATAATATTAACAAAGTTACTATGCTAACTAGCATGCTAACATGCTAGCATGTAAACTATGCTAACCACGTTACTTAGCTAATCATTTTTAGCAGTTATGCTAACTATGCTAACTAGCATGCTAACATGCTAGCATGCTAACTATGTTAACCACGTTACTTAGCTGACTTAGCTAATCATTTTTAGCAGTTTTACTAAAAATGCTAACTAGCATGCTAACATGCTAGCGCTAGCATGCTAACTATGCTAACCACGTTACTTAGTTAACTTAGCTAATCGTTTTTAGCAGTTTTGTTAAAAATGCTAATTAGCATGCTAACATGCTAACTATGTTAACCACGTTACTTAGCTGACTTAGCTAATCATTTTTAGCAGTTTTGCTAAAAATGCTAATTAGCATGCTAACATGTTGGCATGCTAACTATGCTAACCATGCTACTTAGCTAACTAGCTACAGTGGGTAGGAGTCATAGTTGATGACAAGTAACAGTTACAATGGCTGAACAGTTAAAAAGTTCAGTAGTTTAAAGGGTTAAATTGTTTAACAGTAAAATATTATAGTGAGGACTTTTATTTTGAAACAGTTTTTGGCAGAGGAAGCAGTTGAACAGGATGTGTAGTCTTAATAGGGCCAGTTTGTATGCTTAAAGCCTGAGACTGGCAGTTGGTCCAGGTGGCCCGAACACCTGCCATAGGATTCTAATTGCTTAACGGCTCTATTGTGATGTCATCAGCCCATGTTAAGTCTATGGGGAAATTTTGAACAGTTTTTAATTAATAGTTTAAAAAGTATAAAAGTTACAAAGATGAAAAATACATAGCACCCATGTCCTAAGTAAGACCTACGTAACATAGTTTGAATGAAGTTTCTATGTTAAACGGTTGAAGCTGCATTAAGTGCGTTAGAAGAAGAATAATAATAAAATGCCTTGGAAGAACAGTACAGTGCATTTTCATGCACTGTAATAAAATGCCTTGGAAGAACAGTACAGTGCATTTTCATGCACTGTAATAAGAAGAAGCCTAGGAAGAACAGTACAGTGCATTTTCATGCACTGTAACTAGAAAAGCATTTCCTGAAGGAAATATAGTGCATGAAAATGCAAAAATATGATGTAAAATATCATGCAGAGTAAAAACAAACTATATTGGTTGCTAGGTAGATGAGGTTTAATATAGTTGGAATGACTGAACAGTTAAATAAGTGGATAGTTTAAATGGTTAAATTATTTAGGTAGATAGTTGACGATAACTGACACTTGGAATGGCTCTAATGTTTGCTAGTAGTTATGCTAACTATGTTAACAAAGATAATAATGTTAACCAAGTATGCTAACTAGCATGCTAACAATGTTAAAATGCTAAGTATGCTAACCATGTGACTTAGCTAACTTAGTTAATCATTTTTAGCAGTTATGCTAACTATGCTAACTAACATGCTAACAATGTTAACCATGTTACTTAGCTGACTTAGCTCATCATTTTAAGCAGTTTTGCTAAAAATGCTAACTAGCATGCTAACATGCTAGCATGCTAACCATGTGACTTAGCTAACTTAGCTAATAATTTTAAGCAGTTTTGTTAAAAATGCTAACTAGCATGCTAACATGCTAGCATGCTAACTATGCTAACCATGTGACTTAGCTAACTTAGCTAATCATTTTTAGCAGTTTTGCTAAAAATGCTAACTAGCATGCTAGCATGCTAACATGCTAGCATGCTAACCATGTGACTTAGCTAACTTAGCTAATAATTTTAAGCAGTTTTGTTAAAAATGCTAACTAGCATGCTAACAATGCTAACCATGTGACTTAGCTAACTTAGCTAATCATTTTTAGCAGTTTTGCTAAAAATGCTAACTAGCATGCTAACATGCTAGCATGCTAACTATGCTAACCATGTGACTTAGCTAACTTAGCTAATCATTTTAAGCAGTTTTGCTAAAAATGCTAATTAGCATGCTAACTATGCTAGCATGCTAACATGCTAGCATGCTAACTATGCTAACCATGTTACTTAGCTAACTTAGCTAACTAGCTACAGTGGGTAGGAGTCATAGTTGATGACAAGTAACAGTTACAATGGCTGAACAGTTAAAAAGTTCAGTAGTTTAAAGGGTTACATTGTTTAACAGTGAAATATTGTAGTGAGGACTTTTATTTTGAAACAGTTTTTGGCAGAGGAAGCAGTTGAACAGGATGTGTAGTCTTAATAGGGCCAGTTTGTATGCTTAAAGCCTGAGACTGGCAGTTGATCCAGGTGGCCCGAACACCTGCCATAGGATTCTAATTGTTTAACGGCTCTATTGTGATGTCATCAGCCCATGTTAAGTCTATGGGGAAATTTTGACTAGTTTTTAATTAATAGTTTAAAAAGTATAAAAGTTACAAAGCTGAAAAATACATAGCACCCATGTCCTAAGTAAGACCTACGTAACATAGTTTGAATGAAGTTTCTACGTTAAACGGTTGAAGCTGCATTAAACGCGTTAGAAGAAGAAGAAGAACTAGAAAAGCATTTCCTGAAGGAAATACAGTGCATGAAAATGCAAAAAATATGATGTAAAATATCATACAGAGTAAAAACAAACTATATTGGTTGCTCGGTAGATGATGTTTAATATAGTTGGCATGACTGAACAGTTAAATAGGTGGATAGTTTATATAGGTAAATGATTTACTTGGTAGATAAGGTTTAATATAGTTGGAATGATTGAACGGTTAAATAAGTGGATACTTTAAATGGTTAAATTATTTAGGTAGATAGTTGACGATAACTGACACTTGGAATGGCTCTAATGTTTGCTAGCAGTTATGCTAACTATGTTAACAAAGATAATAATGTTAACCAAGTTACTATGCTAACTAGCATGCTAACAATGTTAAAATGCTAAGTATGTTAACCATGTTACTTAGCTGACTTAGCTCATCATTTTAAGCAGTTTTGCTAAAAATGCTAACTAGCATGCTAACATGCTAACTATGCTAACCATGTGACTTAGCTAACTTAGCTAACTAGCTACAGTGGGTAGGAGTCATAGTTGATGACAAGTAACAGTTACAAGTTACAGGTGAAAAATACAAAGCCCACATGTCATAAGTAAGACCTACGTAACATAGTTTGAATGAAGTTTCTACGTTAAACGGTTGAAGCTGAATCAAGTGCGTTAGAAGAAGAACTAGAAAAGCATTTCCTGAAGGAAATACAGTGCATGAAAATGCAACAAATATTATGTAAAATATCATATAGAGTAAAAACAAATAATGCAGATATAGTTGCAATAGTGTTGCTAGGGTACATATGTTGGTTGTTATGCCAAATTAAGTGGTTGCTATGCTGGTTGCTTAGGTAATCGTGTTGGTTGCTATGGTGGTTGCTAGGATATTTGACATGGTTGCTAGGCTGTTGCTAGGGTATCTGACATGGTTGATAGGCTGTTGCTAGGGTACTTGAGGTGGTTGCTATTCTGGTTGCTAGGTTAGACTCATTGGTTGCTAGGTTGTAACAGTGGAAGTGGTTGCTAGGCTGTTGCTTGGGTATTTGACATGGTTGCTAGGCTGTTGCTAGGGTAGTTATGGTGGTTGTTATGCTGTTGCTAGGGTACTTGTGGTGGTTGCTATGCTGGTTGCTAGGTTAAACTCATTGGTTGCTATATTGGTTGCTAGGTTGTAACTGTGGAAGTGGTTGCTAGGCTGTTGCTAGGGTATTTGACATGGTTGCTAGTCTTTTGCTAGGGTACTTGAGGTGTTTTCTAGGCTGTTGCTAGGTTAGCTGTGGTGGTTGCTAGGTTAAACTCATTGGTTGCTAGGTTGTAACTGTGGAAGTGGTTGCTAGGCTGTTACTAGAGTATTTTACATGGTTGCTATATTGGTTGCTAGGTAGATGAGGTTTAATAGTTGTGCCGGGGCACACTAGTGTGCCGTGAGACAGTGGCGATTCTAAACATTTTTAACAAGGGTGGCACTAGTAAGGCACTGATTAATTCAAGGGTGGCATGAGGCAAAACATCCAGATAAACAGAAACAGGCTCAAGATGTGAAATTAGCACAAATACATTAGGGAAACCAGATGCAAACACCATACTCATAAATTGAAGGACAAAAAAACACAAATACCTTACTCTCACATAAAATGTCTTTGTATTTGAATAAAATGTAATACAAACATATTAAAGTTAATTATCTAAGTTGCCTGTCACTGGGCTATGCTGTTCTAAAACAAATTCCATCATGGGGACATTAAAATATAATCAATTTTATTATATTACTGTAAATGAAGATATACAAAATATACTCATCCAAGACATTTCCCCCACTCTATGGCCATCTATTTTTGTAGCTGTTACATTAATTGGACCTGCTTTTTGTCTATTTTCTCAAGAAACTCTTGAGGTTGGTATGAAGGAGTGTATTGTGTATGTGAGCAATTTCATCTTCCTGAATCTCAATATTATGATCACAACAAGTCTGGGCAAATTATTATTAATTACATTTTCACGTGGGGTAACTTGTTGCAGGGCAACCATAACCGGTTCCATGTCTTCCGATTAGATGATTAATCATCAGTTCTCAAGAAACTTGAGGTTGGTATGAAGGAGTGTATTGTGTACTGTATGTGAGCGAACATTGTGCACGTTGCACATGGTGCAACTTTTTGCAGGGCAACCACATAACCGGTTCCATGTGTTTGAATTGGATGACTTCCATGTGTTTGAATTGGATGACTAAAGTTCTCAAGAAACTTATCTGCCTGAATCTCAATATTCTAATCACAACAAGTCTTGGCAAATTACAAGTGAGCACCAGTGCTGCATTCATTGTTTTGCACTTTTATAATCACATCACCAAAAGTAGGTTATTGGTTTTACCAAAAGAATTTGGCACTATTTTTAAACTACAAACCTATAAAGTATTTTGATACAAAATATGATGCCATTTTTTTCCAACTAAATAAAATAAAAATGACATACACAAAACATACTATTTTGTATTTTACATACATGTATCAGACATACTGCCTATCCCTGGCTGTTGGCTGCAGCAACTCAAGCTAGGTAGTACTGATTGTTTTGTGTTTGTTTTGTGTTCATGTTAGTTTTGATCCAATTTGACAGCTTTGCTATGTTGCCCACCCAAAATTTCTACCAGCCCACCCAAATATAGTAGCCTAGCCTAGGTTAGAACCAGCCCTGCATGGAGACATATTTTACGATAATAATGGAGAAAATGTTAGCCAAACTTTTTGTTAACGGAATCTCCCGACTCTCATTCATCTATTTGCGCAACATCCCACATTCTGCCTTCAATCCAGCAAGACAAGTAAAATAAATGTTTTTTTTTTTAAAGCCGTCATCGTCATAGACACGATATTTAGGCTACCTCTGTTAAGCCTACACAAAGTTGCGTATTAAGGAGTATTTCCTGATCGGGGAAACCTTTCGTTCCGCAGTTCAATTGTGCCACAGGCCAATAAAGGCAAGCGTGTTTGCCACTTACAGTGATGGCCAAAAGTATTGGCACCCATGCTAAAGTTGACTGAAAAGAGGAATATAAAATCATCTTTTGGAAATTGATCTTAATGCCTTAAGTGAAAAATGAGGAAATATCTAACCTTTAAGGACACCAATTTTCTTAGTGAATGAATAATGTATCATAAATAAATAAATGTTCTTCCTTAAATTACAGTTGTCATAAGTATTCCCACCCCTATGTTAAATTCCCATAGAGACAGGCAGATTTTTATTTTTAAAGGCCAGTTATTTCATGGATCCAGAATACTGTGCATCCTGATAAAGTTACCTTGGCCTTTGGAATTAAAATAGCCCCACGTCATCACATACCCTTCACCATACCTAGAGATTGGCATGGGTGTTATTTCAGTTAGCCTATTAGCTGGTTTGATTTGCATTGAGCTCAATGAGCATCAAACTAGCTAATAGGCTAACTGAAATAACACCTATGCCAATCTCTAGGTTTCGGTAGACTTAATAGAGCCATATTGTATGCTTAAAGCCTGAGACAGAGTATATAGTTTAAAAAAATGTAGATAGTGTAATGGATGTTGATAGACAGAAAGTTGAATGGATGTTGATAGGCAGATTGTTTAATGGATGTTGATGGATAGTTTAATGGGTGGATGAGTGAATGGTTTGAAGAGGATGAATGGATAGAAAGTTGGATGAAATGTGCCTTATATCCTTGTAGAATGGAGAGACACAGAGAGAGTTGGCCTAGGTCAGCAGAAAGCAGTTGATACAGGTGCAATCAGTTGAACTGGCCCTTTGATGGGGCCTAGACGAAAAATTGGGTATTTTGCACGTTTATTTTGTAAGCATTGCGCCCAGGGGTGTGGCAATTAACAACCTAGGGAGGGGCCTAGCGCGTTGTCTAGAAATCGCTATCTTACACCACCTAAACCTGGTCAGAAGTCAATGGCGAGTTGTTCATATGCTATTTTAAGAGCGCATGTCACCAGTCATATTGGCAGGTGCACGCACCATCCTTCTATCATTCATGAACGCACACCAGCGCACATTTGCAAATTGGTAATGACGGTTAAAAGTGATTAGGGGAGAGGCGAGAGTGTATCACTTCACTATCTGACAAAAGGACCCTGAACAAACTGATCAACATCTTGGACAATGAGTGTCACCCACTCCACAGCACTATTGTCAAACAGAAGAGCCTGATCAGCTGGAGACTTCGCTCACTGCCTTGCACAACTGACAGACTGAGAAAGTCATTTGTCCCCAGGGCCATTGAACTGTTCAATGCCTCACTTAAGGGAAGAGGAGAGATAGACTTCTCTGCATAGTCTGTCTGCCTCTTCATCCCCTCCATGTTTGGTACTGTCTGTCCACTAGCCACTTGTACCACTGTCTTGCGTGCTATATTAGCACATTAGCACATATGCATAACCCCCCCCCTCCATGCCACAGCCGAACTGTGGCCACACTTATACATTTTCTTAAATAGTTAAATATATAGATATATAGACTTTACTTTACTTTATTTATGCATTGTTGCACTGTTGACTTACTCATTTGCACTATCACCATGACCACTATCACCATTGCACTACCACCATTACACTCATTCACACAGAGTACCTTACCATACCTTACTATGCACAGAGAATCACAGGCTCAGTCCCTGCCTCAGTCATTGCAAGCGCCTCTGATTTATTAATCACCACTATGTGGATACTGTTTTTAGAATTGATTTAGATTAAGTGTTAGTTAGTATAATTTGTATTTTAGTATATTTAGCATATTCTTTATCTTCTACTGTCCTTACTGCTTAGTTGTGTTTTTATATTATACTTTAATTACTCTTTCTGCTGTTAAAGAATGTGTTTGTGTTGTATGTATGCTGCTGCTGAGACCTTGAATTTCCCCTGGGGATCAATAAAGTATCTATCTATCTATCTATCTATCTATCTAAACTATCCACTTATTTAACTGTCCAGTCATTCCAACTATATAGGTCTTACTTAGGACATGGGTGCTATGTATTTTTCAGCTTTCTAACTTTTATACTTTTTAAACTATTAATTAAAAACTAATCAAAATTTCCCCATTGACTTAACATTATGATTATGACATCACAATATGGCCGTTAAGCAATTAGAATCCTATGGCAGGTGTTCGGGCCACCTGGATCAACTGCCAGTCTCAGGCTTTAAGCATACAAACTGGCCCTATTAAGACTACACATCCTGTTCAACTGCTTCCTCTGCCAAAAACTGTTTCAAAATAAAAGTCCTCACTACAATATTTCACTGTTAAACAATTTAACCTTTTAAACTACTCAACTTTTTAACTGTTCAGCCATTGTAACTGTTACTTGTCATCAACTATGACTCGTACCCACTGTAGCTAGTTAGCTAAGTTAGCTAAGTAACATGGTTAGCATAGTTAGCATGCTAGTTAGCATTTTTAGCAAAACTGCTAAAAACAATTAGCTAAGTTAGCTAAGTAACATGGTTAGCATAGTTAGCATGCTAGCATAGTTAGCATAACTGCTAAAAACAATTAGCTAAGTTAGCTAAGTAACATGGTTAGCATAGTTAGCATGCTAGCATAGTTAGCATAACTGCTAAAAATGATAAGCTAAGTTAGCTAAGTAGCATGGTTAGCATAGTTAGCATGCTAGCAATGTTAGCATGATAGTTAGCATTTTTAGCAAAACTGCTAAAAATGATTAGCTAATTTAGCTAAGTAAAGTGGTTAGCATAGTTAGCATGTTAGTTAGCATTTTTAACAAAACTGCTAAAAATGATTAGCTAAGTTAGCTAAATAACATGGTTAGCATAGTTAGCATGTTAGCATGTTAGTTAGCATTTTTAGCAAAACTGCTAAAAATGATTAGCTATGTTAGCTAAGTAATATGGTTAGCATAGTTAGCATGCTAATTAGCATTTTTAGTAAAACTGCTCAAAATGATTAGCTAATTTAGCTAAGTAACGTGGTTAGCATAGTTAGCATGCTAGCATATTAGCATGCTAGTTAACATTTTTAGCAAAACTGCTAAAACTGATTAGCTAAGTAACGTGGTTAACATAGTTAGCATGCTAGTGTGTTAGCATGCTAGTTAGCATAGTAACTTGTTTAACATTATTATCTTTGTTAACATAGTTAGCATAACTGCTAGCAAACATTAGAGCCATTCCAACTGTCAGTTATCGTCAACTATCTACCTAAATAATTTAACCATTTAAACTATCCACCTATTTAACTGTTCAGTCATTTCAACTATATTAAACCTCATCTACTTAGCAACCAATATAGTTTGTTTTTACTCTGTATGATATTTTACATCATATTTTTGCATTTTCATGCACTGTATTTCCTTCAGGAAATGCTTTTCTAGTTAGAGTGCATGAAAATGCACTCTACTGTTATCCGAATTATTCTTAATATTATTATTCTTCTTCTAACGCTTTTTGTGCATTTAATACAGCTTCAACCGTTTAACTTAGAAACTTCATTCAAACTGCGTTGCGTAGGTCTTACTTATGTGACTTCAGCTATGTATTTTTCAACTTTGTAACTTTTATACTTTTTAAACTATTAATTAAAAACTACTAAAATTTCCCCATTGACTTAACATTAGATTATGACATCACAATAGAGCAACTAGAAAACGCAATTCCAGGGAATTACCAGTGCATGAAAATGCAAAACATATGGTGTGAAATATATTGTTAAAACAGATGATGTGCTAATTGGCAACCAACATGATGAGGTTTAATATAGTTCAAATGACTGAACTAGGTAGATGAGGTTTAATATAGTTGGAATGACTGAACTAGGTAGATGAGGTTTAATATAGTTGGAATGACTGAACAGTTAAATAGGTGGATAGTTTAAAAGGTTAAATTATTTGCTAGGTAGATGAGGTTTAATATAGTTGGAATGACTGAAAAGTTAAATAGGTGGATAGTTTAAAAGGTTAAGTTATTTTCTAGGTAGATGAGGTTTAATATAGTTGGAATGACTGGGCAGTTTAATAGGTGGATAGTTTAAATGGTTAAATGATTTAATAGGGAATTATTGTAGCGAGGACTTTTATTTTGAAACAGTTGTGGAGAGAGGAAACAGTTGAACAGAATGTGTAGTCTTAATAGAATGATTATGAAACAGTTGAAGGCAGAGGATACAGTTGATGGGAGTCATAGTTGACTGACAGTTACAATAGTTGAACAGTTGATAACAGTTGAACAGTTTAAAAGTTGGATAGTTTAAAGGGACTTTTAATTTGAAACAGTTGTGGGCACAGGAAGCAGTTGAACAGGATCTGCAGTCTTAATACAGCCATATTGTATGTTTAAAGACTGAGACAGCCTGAGACAGTGGCTGCAGGTGGCCTGAACACCTGGCATAGGATTCTAATTGCTATTGTGATGTCATAATCCAATGTTAAGTCTATGGGGACATTTTAGTAGTTTTTAATTAATAGTTTAAAAAGTATAAAAGTTACAAAGTTGAAAAATACATAGCTGAAGTCACATAAGTAATATCTACGCAACACAGTTTGAATGAAGTTTCTACGTTAAACAGTTGAAGCTGTATTAAACGCACAAAAAGCGTTAGAAGAAGAATAATAAGAAGAAATCGGATAACAATAGAGTGCATTTTCATGCACTCTAATAAGAAGCCTAGGAAGAACAGTACAGTGCATTTTCATGCACTGTAATTACCCCCCCCCCCCCACACACACACACACACACACACCTGATTTAGGGGATAACACTGTGAAGTGTCACCCACATACAGCCTTGGCCTACTGGTTAGCGCTTCGGACTTGTTACCGGAGGGTTGCCGGTTCGATCCCCAACCAGTAGGCACGGCTGAAGTGCCCTTGAGCAAGGCACCTAACCCCTCACTGCTCCCCGAGCGCCACTGTTGTTACAGGCAGCTCACTGCGCCTGGATTAGTGTGTGCTTCACCTCACTGTGTGTTGACTGTGTGCTGAGTGTGTTTCACTAATTCACGGATTGGGATAAATGCAGAGACCAAATTTCCCTCACGGGATCAAGAGTATTTATACTTATACTTAAGTAATGCGTCATTAAGAAACGTATACATACGTTTCCCATAGGAATGAATGTAAAACATACCCTCCAAAACGAGACCTCCTGAAATTCAGAAAAATTAATAAATTGATATCGGGCACCGTTATTACCATTGGTAGACCATAGGGTAGCTGTGATATAAATGCTGTGACGAAATTCGAAGTGTAAGTGCTAGTTAGCATTTTTAGCAAAACTGCTAAAAATGATTAGCTAAGTTAGCTAAGTAACATGGTTAGCATAGTTAGCATGACTACTAAAAATGATTAGCTAGGTTAGCTAAGTCACATGGTTAGCATAGTTAGCATTTTAACATTGTTAGCATGCTAGTTAGCATAGTAACTTGGTTAACTTTATTATCTTTGTTAACATAGTTAGCATAACTGCTAGCAAACATTAGAGCCATTCCAACTGTCAGTTATCGTCAACTATCTACCTAAATAATTTAACCATTTAAACTATCCACCTATTTAACTGTTCAGTCATTCCAACTATATTAAACCTCATCTACTTAGCAACCAATATAGTTTGTTTTTACTCTGTATAATATTTTACATCATATTTTTTGCATTTTCATGCACTGTATTTCCTTCAGGAAATGCTTTTCTAGTTGACACTTGAGATGTTATTGTACCTAAATGGCTCCAGTGCAGTAACACAACCAACTAGGTATTCTCCCTTGACTCCAGTAAAGCAGGTTCAGCCTCTTCTAGTGGGAAAGAAACGCTGTTTTAGCCTTGGCACTGGTCCAGCAACTTACCAGAAGCCCTTATGTGATACAAGGATACAAGGAAGTTTATTGTCACATGCATATAATTACTGGAAGTAAGAAATGCAGTGAAATTATGGGGGGGGGGGGGGGTTAAGTGGCAAGGGCTGCATAAGAAAGGTGGGGGAGGATTGGGATTGGGGGGGGGGGCACCAACAAGGAGCACCCAAGAGCAACAGGGGCAAGGAAAAACTCCCTTAAACCTTGGGCAGATCCACGGCTCAAGGGGTTAACCCAACTGCCAGGGGTCTTGGTGTGTGTGTTGGGGGGATGACAGGGGAGATGGGATAGTGTGCTGTGTATGTGGGGAGAGGGCAGTGTGCAATATGTGTGTTGGAGAAGTTTCCTCATGAGACAATGTGCTGTGTATTGGGGGGGGGGGGGGGGGGGGCAGTGTGCTGTAAGTATGTTGGGGATGTGTGTTGGAGAAGCTTCCTGAGGAAATAATGTGCTGTGTAGGTAGGGGAGAGGGGGGGGGCAGTGTACATACTGTATGTATGATGTATGTGAGTGATGACAGTGAAGATGTGTGTGTGGGCGGGAGGGGAGTGGAGCAGTGACTGTGTGTGTGTGTGTGTGTAGTGTGTGTGTGGGTAGGTGGGGGCAGTGTGCTGTAAGTATGTAGAGGATGTGATGATGATGATGGTGATGAAGACCATGCCCTGGCTCCAAACCCATTGGCACATCCCACACCCAGCTCAGCATCCTCACTATAAAAGCAGCCAATCAGCAGGTGCTCAGGCAATCTTGGTCTCTCCTCTGAAGCACAATGCTGGCAACAAAGCTCAGTCTGGTGGCCTGTAAGTCATATTTAATCTGGTATTGATTATTTTAGTCTGGTGGTAAATCATATTTAATCTGGTATTGATTATTTTAGTCTGGTGGAGTAAAAGTTTGATTTACTCTGTTATAAAATATTTTAATGTGATGGCCTGCAAGTCATATTTAATAGGTATTGATTATTTTAGTCTGGTGGCCTGTAAATCATATTTAATCTGGTATTGATTATTCTGTAAATCATATTTAATCTGGTATTGATTATTTTTGTCTGGTGGCCTGTAAAGAGGGCTTAAAGCAAGGACAAATGATGTACCTGGAGTTAATATTTTTTAAAGCTGTTACAAAACAATGACCTAACTTTCAAATCTTTAAACTGTGATCAACACTGAAATCAGACAGTGAATGAGGACTTTAAGCCCTATGTAAACCTCCTTCACTCTTTTGTTGATTATTTCACTTTTGTCTGATGGCCTGTGAGCCTCTTTCACTCTTTTATTGATTATTTTAGTCTGATTGCCAATTTGTCTCTTTCACCCCGTTATTGGTTATTTCAGTCTGTCACCCTCTAATGAGGCCTTCAACTGCTATTAGAAATAGTGTAATATAAACACATGAATACTTAAACAAAGTTGTATTTATGAGTAATTGCTAGATACTCAAACATTTCTCTGATACACAAATTGTGATGTTGGGAGGACATGCCAGTATCAGAAATGGCTAGGAAGGACGTCAGTCCCAGTAATGATAACTTCTGTTCTTCTGTGATAGTGTTGGTTGTCAGTGTTGAAGTTTGTGTCCTAGTGTTGATGTTTGATTGTGCTAACTCTGTTCTTCTGTCCTAGAGTTGGTGTTTGTGCTAACTCTGTTCTTCTGTCCTAGTGTTGATGTTTTTTTGTGCTAACTCTGTTCTTCTGTCCTAGTGTTGATGGCTGCATGCTCGGTGTACACTGATGCAAGTGAGTGATTTTGCTGATAAACTGAAACTTTGTTAGAAAAGGGTGAAATATTGTGTAGGTTACACAGCAAAATGTCCAGAAAATGATTACATGTTGATTTTCAAGTGAATTAATTCATAATTAGCTGTGATTTTGAGCAATATTAGAAGCCCCAAAATGGTTTTCCATTTACAGATTGATTGTATCAAAGTCAAATGATGTCATTATGTCACTGCATTTCTCTCAGATTATCGTGCTGACTTTGTTCTGAGCAGGCGTCACAGTATCTCACATGACTCTTAACCCTTTTCCATCGCATTTCTGTTAAATTCATTCTCGCTAATCCACCGCAAGAGCGAGTGTATTAAATCAGTTAGAGTGTTGTCAATTTGTTTCCATCAACCGTGCCGCACTTGGTTTTGCCCTCCTTACCCAAAATCACAGCCAGTTTAAAAGCTTTTAACAACATGTGAAGCCATGTTTAGTACTCAAAGCCCCAGGTTGTAAAGAAAATGGAGTAAAAGTGAAGATGTAATATGGGTGTTGAGATGTGGGATGGGTGTTGATATGTAACACTGGTGTTAACTGATAGAGTTATGAGGGCCTCTTCACACTCTGGGTGTTGATATGTATTAACTGAGAGAGTTATGAGGGCCTGTAACACTCTGGGTGTTGATATGAACACTGGTATTAACTGAGAGAGTTATAAGGGCCTTTAACACTCTGGGTGTTGATATGTATTAACTGAGAGAGTTATGAGGGCCTGTAACACTCTGGGTGTTGATATGAACACTGGTATTAACTGAGAGAGTTATGAGGGCCTCTTCACACTCTGGGTGTTGAGATGAACACTGGTGTTAACTGAGAGAGTTATGAGGGCCTCTTCATGTTGTGCTTTCTGTGTGTCTCCTACAGAGAGCAGCATTGCCTGTGAGCACACTCCAGTCAACCTGACCTGTGGTGAGTACAGCCATCTCTCACAGTCACAACCAATCACAAACACAGCTCAGAGGTCACATGGTCTCTCAGAGCCAATCACAAACGCAGCTCAGTGGTCATTGTTTCTCTCAGCCACTACTCACTCACAATCCTCACTCAGGAGTCACATCTCTCAGAACCAATCACAACCCCACCTCAGAGATGTTAATCTCTCCTACAATGTGTACCGGTAGTTTGCTGATTCACAGCGCAGACATCCCAAGTCTCCCGGAAGTTCCGGGAGTCTCCCGCATATTGATAGCGGCTCCCTGACGCCCGCAAATTAGATAAAATCTCCCGGAATCTAGAGTGAGCGATCAAGAGCGCGCATGCGAGACCGCGTGTGCATCTAAGTGTAGCGCGCACACGAGGGGAGAGAGAGAGAGAGGTGGTGCGTGTGTGTCTGAGTGCATCAAAGACAGAGAGCATCCTGATTGGCCTGTTTCACTAAATCAACCAATCAGTTTTCAGTGTAGGCGGGCTTTTATGTCTTTTCTCCCGAACTTAATTAATCAGTTCAGTAGAAACAGGAGCGTCATGGTAGAGTCAGTGCCTCAAAAAAAGGAAAATGTAAGACCCATTTCAAAGTGTAGGCTACCCTTGTCTCATAAGAGTAAAACATAATGATGGACCTAGTCTTGCACGCTGCACTGTTTGTAAACAGTGACTTTAGCATTGCCCACAGCGGGTTAAATGATTGCAAAAGACATGTTGAGGTGAGTTTAACAAGTGTCAATTCATGTGCATATTATTCAGGCCTATAGCCTACTAGATGGCTAGTTGCCAAGGCTACATGAAAAGACCAAACTACCAAATCTACATATTTTATTTTCCCAATTTCTATCTATAGGCCTTCCTTATTTGTTGTACTGACATTATTGTATAGGCGAAAGTTTTATTTTTTATTTTTTTTTGGGGGGGGGGGGGGGGGGCTTCGTGATGCCTCCCTGAAATGACTTTTTGCAAGTTGGGATGTCTGACAGCGTAAACATCTCTCTTTTTACCCATCAGAAACTGGACAGATCGTTGTTTACGCGGCTAACTACGGACGAACAGACGCAACCACGTGCCCAGGTGGACCTATTCAAACCACCAACTGTGCTGCCTCAAACAGTCTCTCCATCGTGGCAAACAGGTCAGTTTCTAAAGACCTTGCTACAGTTGCCTGGTTTAACCTGATTCACTACTTTATTTCACTTCTTAAAAATAGTCTCACCACTCACAAATCATGATTGGTAAACATTTCCATCTTCCAACATTGACCATGGATTCCTAAGGTTACTTCCTACTTTGCCTAACTGATTCTGAAACGCATTGGCAGTCAGGAAACAATGTATTAGGCCTACCTTTACGGTACATTAATGTACACATTCTTCTGACTGCATTTTGTTGATGGTTGCAGGTATTGCTACTGCCGTTTAATACGAATTAGTACTGTAATAGGGTCAGTCAGGGATTTTGCAGGAAGTGTTGTTTGTGTTTATATTTAAAATTATTACCAGATGCTTTTGTGCAAAAAAAACATACTCTATATTTCTATATTTTAACCACAGACAAAACAAAACACGCTAGAGAGGTAGCTCACTGTTATCTTCAGTATCCCCCCAAGAAATTCCATGCAGGGTTTCATTTTTGTTTGGGGGACAGGCTGCCCTCACATTGTTTGGGGTCCAACAGTTATTACGACATAGCGTTATTACGACAACCCTCTATTACGACATGCCTCTATTTAGACATGCCCCTACTCCGTTTTTTTTTAGTACCACTATTGCGACATTACCAATCCTCATTTTCAATTTATCTCTGCAGTACCTGTATCCTATCAAATTCCAACATCCTAGATGCATGGGTGAGCTGTAGTCATGTCATCTGCACCTGCAGCTACATCAACAATCCACCCGCCATCCACTCCAAACAATGTTTTTCCCAATAATTGATATCGGCACACATTTCAGTCAAAACCTTAGGTGATTTTGAACTGGCCATGTGAATAAATGTTACACATTATGTAAAACACAGGTAGCTCTCCTCATTTTTATTCTCTAAGCTCTCAGGGGAAAAAGGTTGGAAACTCCATGAATAAAACAAACTCTGTGCGTGCAGGCCAGGCTACTTAAGAAGCATGAATAAGGCTCTAGGACCTGAAGTTTGGACTTTTTCGTTACAAACATAGTCCTTGACTGATTCTTGTGTGTTTTGAGGGAATCTTTTTTATATCACGACTCTCGTGAGACAGCATCAAGAACAGAATAGGCTAATCTATAGCACACCCGCTGTCCAAACCCCTTTCGGGAAAACTAATTGACTGAAAGAAATTACATATTTTTGTGTCGGTATGGTTAAATGAACCCCATGATGGTCATTGTAGAGCAAACAACCTACTTTACATTTCATTCGTTGTCTTCATCCTTTTTTTAAATTCAAAACAATTCTTAGGTATCCATAGGCTACTCAAGTTTAATTACCACCAGACACATCACCTAGGTTATATGCTCTCTCTCTCTCCAAAATCTCTTACTCTGAGATGCACGCGCTATAGGCTATAATTTAGGCTACCCGATATTCAATTGTGACTCACTAATCAACTTTTTTTAGCTCTTAAACACAAAAAATACACTGTTCAACAGAGCTAACCTTTCAGTTTCATTCGGTTAAAGTTCTTGTGCGTATGCTATTAGGCTATAGAATCCAATCCAGTCGATGCCCCTGCTATTTATCAATGTAGCCTTTTATTGTTTTTTTGCCATAAATCATCTGAGCTGTGATGAAATCGTGTGTTGTTTAAAGTTGGGACGATTACTGTAGGCCTAGGCTATACTGCCCATATTGGAATAAAAAAAATAAAGGTCCACCCTACTTCGCAAAAGTCCACTCTGTTGAAAAATCCTGGCTACGCCACTGTTAATGACCTCATGTCGGAATGGCAGGACGTTTGAAAAAAGGTCAAGTGCCGCTACTCCGACAATGGAAAAAAAAATTGCAGTAGTGGGACGCTTGAAAATTAATGTTAATGCCGCCACTTCGACAATTAGACGCCAATGTCTACACTGTAAGTAGCGGCATGTTGGAATAGCAGCATGAAACCACATTGTTTGTTTCCAGTTTTTGGAGCCTGGGCTGCCTACAGTAGTATAAGAGAGAGTTTGTTGTGTTTGTTGTGTTTGTAGTGTACTGTTAACAGTGTGCAAATTTAACAGCAACAGGAGTTGACTCAAAGTGTGTTTCAGGTGGAGCAAGTGAGTTGAGGATAAAGCATAGATCAGAAGGAGTGAGTTGAGGATACGAGTGAGTTGAGGATACAGCATAGATAAGGAGTGAGTTGAGGATACAGCGTAGATAAGAAGGAGAGAGTGAGTTGAGGATACAGCATAGATAAGAAGGAGTGAGTTGAGGATACAGCGTAGATAAGAAGGAGAGAGTGAGTTGAGGATACAGCATAGATAAGAAGGAGTGAGTTGAGGATACGAGTGAGTTGAGGATACAGCGTAGATAAGAAGGAGAGAGTGAGTTGAGGATACAGCGTAGATAAGAAGGAGAGAGTGAGTTGAGGATACAGCATAGATAAGGAGTGAGTTGAGGATACAGCGTAGATAACAAGGAGAGAGTGAGTTGAGGATACAGCGTAGATAACAAGGAGAGAGTGAGTTGAGGATACAGTGTACAGTAGATAAGAAGGAGGAGCAAACATTTAAAGGGGAATCACAGAGGAATTACGTAAATGGATACATAAAATGGATGAAATATGAGGATAAAATAAGGAGTAAATATGGATAATATGGAGCAAAACCTGTTCCATGTCTGAACATTTTGTATTTTCATTTGAACTGTTGAATTGTATTAAAACAAAACATTTTGAATAGTATATTTTGAAACGAATTAGCTTGGAACTATATCCCAGTACATTTTTTTAATTTAATTAGGTACATTATCCTCACTATCCTCAATACTCTGCACTTCAACATTCAGTTCTCTGGTAACTAATTGATAACTAATAATCATTAGTATTCTTAATTAAGACTTTAATTAACAAATGTGTGGTCCAATAAACATCTCAGGATCACTATCAGGACAACTAGGAGCTCACCTAGAGCTGTGTACAGGCTGCTGGTCCAATCTGCCACTCTTTATCAACAGGTGTGATGGAAAGACTTCCTGCTCGGTGCAGGCCTCCAACAGCATCTTCACTGACCCATGCATTGGCACCTTCAAGTACCTGAACATCTCATATAGCTGCATCAATACCAGTGAGTACAAACACACACACACACACACACACACACACACATGCACACACAAACACACACAGACAAAAATAGCTTGTAGCAGTGGGTGTAGAGCTATCAAAATAAATCGCTATTTTCAAAACGGATCAGTCTTCTAAAACGGATAATTCCGGCCCTAGATTATGAATAAATCCTAAATCATGTTGTAAAACCCAACACAACCATTCACGCTGACCGCACTTTATTCAATATCAGGAAAGGGCAACATTTGAATGATATTTAATAATTAATCTGCGAGCCGCATGCAGCCCTCCTCACTCAGTGCTGCACGCGGATTAATAATCAATTATCATTACAATATTGGTTTCTACCACATCGGAAACGGATCAGTAATCAAATGTCATTACACTATTGGTTTCTACCACATCGGAAACGGATCAATAATCAAATATCATTACACTATTGGTTTCTACCACATCGGAAACAAATCAATAATCAAATATCATTACACTATTGGTTTCTACCACATCGGAAATGGATCCTTATCGTAATGTTGTCGTACCAGATGATCTTTTTGCAGAATTCAAAGGCAAACCTATGTGTTTAGTATGTTTGGAAACGAAATCAGCCTTGAAAGATTTCAGCTTAAGTCGCCACTACAACACCACACACAGAGATCACTAAAAGTAGGGAACACCAGAGCTTCTAGCCATTTCAAAGGAAAGATAGACTACACAACAAAAGAGACTACACCACTTGGGCAGCCGTGGCCCACTGGTTAGCACTCTGGACTTGTAACCGGAGGGTTACCGGTTCGAGCCCCGACCAGTGGGCCGCAGCTGAATTGCCCTTGAACAAGGCACCTAACCCCTCACTGCTCCCCGAGCGCCGCCGTTGAAGCAGGCAGCTCACTGCGCCGGGATTAGTGTGTGCTTCACCTCACTGTGTGCTGTTTGTTCAAAGTCAAAGTCAGCTTTATTGTCAATTTCTTCACATGTTCCAGACATACAAAGAGATCGAAATTACGTTTCTCACTATCCCACGGTGAAGACAAGACATATTTTTCCAATTTAAGTCCACAGACAAACATAACATTCAAGTAAACAAAAAAGTAAGTAAATAAGTAAATAAGAGGGCACATATAATAATGAAAAAATAAGAGCAGCAAAATTTGGTTGAAATTGTGCATAGACTGTCAATAAAATACTAGTGCAAAGTCAGGCCAATAAAAGGCTTGGGTAGTTCTGTTTGACCTAAGTAATAAAGAAAGTGGCATAGTGGTGCAAGTTATGTAAGAGCAGCAGAAGTGTTGTGTTTTCAGGACAACAACACCAAGTTGTAAAGTGTACAAGTGTGCAAGTGTGCAAGTGGAGTAGTGCAGGCGGCCATTGTGGGTCCAATGTCCAGGATGTTATGTAGCTGAGGGTGGAGGGGGGAGAGGAGGGAGAGAGTTCAGCATCCTTACAGCTTGGTGTATGAAGCTGTTGGTGAGTCTGGTAGTGCGGGAGCGCAGGCTTCTGTACCTCTTCCCAGAGGGCAGTAGATCAAACAGATTGTGAGCGGGGTGACTTGCATCACTCACAATTTTGGTCGCCTTGCGGGTGAGGTGGGTGGTGTAAATGTCCTTCAGGGAGGGGAGTGAAGCACCAATGATCCTTCCAGCTGTGTTCACTATGCGCTGCAGGGCTTTCCTGTTGTATTCAGTGCAGCTTCCGCCCCACACAGCGATACAGCTGGAGAGGATGCTCTCAATGGTGCCTCGGTAGAATGTGGTCATGATGGCTGGTGGAGCACTTGCTCGCCTGAGTTTCCGCAGGAAGTACAGGCGGCGCTGAGCTCTCTTCGCCAGTGATGCAGTGTTGGTGGTCCAGGAGAGGTCTTCACTGATGTGCACCCCCAGGAATTTGGTGCTGCTCGCTCTCTCCACCACAGCACCGTCGATGGTCAGTGGCAGGTGTTGGGTGTGACCTCTCCGGAAGTCAACAACAATCTCTTTGGTCTTGCTGACGTTCAGCAGGAGGTTGTTGTCCCTGCACCACGTGGTCAGATGGTCGACCTCCAACCTGTATTGAGTCTCGTCGCCCTTGGTGATGAGACCCACCAGAGTTGTGTCGTCAGCAAATTTCACTATGTGATTGTTGCTGTAGGTTGCAGTGCAGTCATGCGTCAGCAGGGTGAAGAGCAGCGGACTGAGCACGCAGCCTTGGGGGGCCCCTGTGCTCAGTGTGATGCTGCTTGAGGTATTGTTGCCAACACGTACTACTTGGGGCCTCTGACAGAGGAAGTCCAGTAGCCAGTTGCAGAGGTAGGTACTGAGTCCCAGTTTGTCAAGTTTGCAGATGAGTTGTTGTGGTATTATGGTGTTGAATGCAGAACTGAAGTCTATAAACAGCAATCTCACATATGAGTCTCTTTTTTCCAGGTGGGTGAGGGCTGGGTGGAGGGCAGAGCAGATTGCATCCTCTGTAGACCGCTTGGCTCGGTATGCAAACTGGAAGGGGTCCAGGGTGGGGGGGGAGAATGGCTTTGATATGTGACATGACAAGCCGCTCAAAGCACTTCATGATGATGGGTGTCAGTGCCACAGGGCGGTAGTCATTGAAGCAGGATGGAGCAGTTTTCTTCGGCACAGGTATGATGGTGGCAGCTTTGAAACATGATGGGACGATGGCTTGCTTCAGGGAAGTGTTAAAGATGTCTGTGAAGACATCCTTAAGCTCCCCTGCGCAGTCCTTCAGCACACGACCTGGGATGTTGTCTGGACCTGTTGCCTTACGGGTGTTGATAGCAGCAAGTGTCCTCTTCACGCTGTCGGCAGAGAGGCACAGGGGCTGCTCATGTAGAGGGGGATGGGTCTTCTGTGGGCAGGTGCTGTTTTGTGCTTCAAAGCGAGCAAAGAAGCGGTTCAGGTTGTTGAGCAGAGGGATGTTGCTCTCACAGCTCTGTGGCGCGGGCTTGTAGTCCGTGAGGGCCTGAATGCCCTGCCATAGGCTTTGTGCGTTCCTGCTGTCTTTGAAGTGGGTGGTTATCTTGTGAGTGTATTCCTTTTTTGCTTCCTTGATGTCACGGGACAGGTTGGCTCTCGCTGTTTTCATGCCAGCTTCATCCCCAGCTCTGTAGGCTTTGTCTCTGGCCCTCAGCAGCCTGAGGACATCCCCTGTCAGCCATGGCTTCCAGTTAGCCCGAGTGATGATGTCTTTTGTGTGGGTCACATCATCGATGCACTTGGTGATGTAAGAGGTTACAGTGTCTGTATACTCCTCTATGTCTGTCCGGTTGTTGTAAGTGGCTGCCTGCTTAAACATTTCCCAGTCTGTTGTGTCAAAGCAGTCTTGAAGAGCATCGGAGGCTCCCTCAGGCCACACTTTTACCTGCTTACGAACCGGTTTGTTCGCTTTTACCCTTTGTCTGTATGCGGGCATTAGCATAACAGTGATATGGTCTGAAAGTCCAATGTGGGGGAGGGGGGTGGCTTTGTATGCTCCTTTGTGTGTAGTGTAGACCAGGTCCAGGATGTTATCTCCTCTTGTTGGAAAATCAACATGCTGGTGTAGCTTTGGAAGTACAGTTTTGAGATCAGCATGGTTAAAATCTCCAGTGAAGATGGTGAAACCGTCTGGGTGTGCCGTCTGTTGTTCACTGACAGCCTGGTACAGTTCACTAAGAGCCGCGTTCTTATCGCTGTTGTTGTTGGTAGGCGGGATGTATACTGCGACTAGCAGAATCGCAGTAATTTCCCTTGGCAGGTAAAAAGGACGGCACTTTATGATCATAAACTCTGCCAGTGGTGAGCAGTGTTTGCATACTACTACAGTGTCCCGGATGTAAACACAGATTCCTCCTCCTCGTGATTTACCTCCCTTTACAATGGCCCTGTCTGCTCGATAGCATGCTAGCTGCTCCAGTTGTACAGCAGAGTCCGGAATGTTGTCATTTAACCAAGTCTCAGTGAAGACGAGCACACAGCAGTTACTTACTGTCCGGTTCGTTGATCTCAGCAGTCGTATGTGATCCATTTTGTTGTCCAGTGATCGTACATTTGCCAGGAGAATGGATGGTATGGCTGGGCGAGTTGGGCTGGCCGCTAGCCTGGCCCGGACGCCTCCGCGCTTGCCCCTCTTCTGCTTCCTCGCACACCGCTTCCGACGCTTTCTTTCCGGGGGAGGAGTAGCAGGCGAGTCCGGTGTTGTTGCAGGCCGGAGTAGCCCGAGTTCCTTTAGCGTCTCTGTTGCAAAGTCCAGAACGCTGCAAAACTTGCTTTTGCAGATGTCAATTAAAAACTGCCTGCTGTACTTGTAGTACGACGTAGTAAGACGAGACGAACACGTAAAACTTTCTGACAAACACTTTTTAAACGAACAAAACACCGTACGGTTGGGACAGAGAGAGGTCGCTGCGTGTGTACGCGCCGCCATGTTGTGTTTCACTAATTCACAGATTGGGTTAAATGCAGAGACCAAATTTCCCTCACGGGATCAAAAAAGTATATATACTTATACTTATATACAACAGAGCCTTTTTACCAGAGCCACAATTACGCAAAGGATAAACATGTTTATTGTTGAAATGTGTAATACTTTTTTTGTTTATGTTAAAAGTTCATTAATGAATAGAAGCAATATTAAAAATGCATTTGAGTATAGAAAATATTAAATTAAAGCATGTTTGTTTAATACACATTACAGGCACAGATACATTACACGCCTAGATATATTTTGTTCTTCTCTAAAATTGAAGCTTTAACTCTCCTATATCCCAGTAGTGGAAGTGCCAGCAACAATAGATGATTTGTGGCTCTATCGTCAAAGTTGCCCATCCCTGCTCTATGTTACTACCCCCTCTATCGTCAAAGTTGCCCATCCCTGCTCTATGTTACTACCCCCTCTATCGTCAAAGTTGCCCATCCCTGCTCTATGTTACTACCCCCTCTATCGTCAAAGTTGCCCATCCCTGCTCTATGTTACTACCCCCTCTATCGTCAAAGTTGCCCATCCCTGCTCTATGTTACTACCCCCTCTATCGTCAAAGTTGCCCATCCCTGCTCTATGTTACTACACCCTCTATCATCAAAGTTGCCTATCCCTGCTCTATATGACTGCATTTAGCGGACGTTTCGGCTAAACTCTAATAACTTGACTATTATTCTACTTTGCTACGGAAATTCAAACAGAAATGTCGGACGGCAATGATATTTGTCATTCTTTATTATTCCTGAATAACAAATGGTAATTTAACACTGACAGTCGGAGGCTTTCTGGTGGAGAATCCTCCATCGCTCTGTCACCGACTCGTATTCCCTGGCTTTCAACCATGCTGCCCGTTGACGTAAACATGTTGTTCATGTTCATCAGTTCCGAAGTGGGGCGTGGCATTTGCATTCAAGGCTACAGACCCCAGAAACAGCCTATTCCGAAAGGGACTGAAACAGGCGAGAATAGAGCTGGTGATAATGTGTAATCTGAGAGGAATTTTGGGCAAACAGCTTCAGGGACATGTTTTGTGCAACACCTAGGCCTATTTTGACTTGTTGAAAAAAAAGTATAATATGGGACCTTTAAAGTTCCCATGTGTAAGAACTTCTCCCATCTAGTGTTTAGGGATTATATTGCAACCTAATAAAACTACGGTAGTTATCGCACATCAAACACATAACACCCAATTCATACCAAAGATCCACGTCAAGACGAAACTAGCCAACTAGCTCCGCTGGTGGGAAACGCATGGGACTCATTGCGCTGCCGCTGTCCTATTGCGTGCAGAGGGAATTTGAAAGACAACTGATTATCCTGCCCCTCGGACTGAGCACTGCGAACGGTGAGTGCCCAGACCCTACATTTTAATGTGGGTCTGGCTCGTCAGGCTACTGTAGCCTTGTTATGACCGCCGCGCAGGGAAGCGGCGGTCATATAGGTTTAGTCAGATTTATTTTTTTTTTTAAAAATTTTCGCATGCCCAAATTTCCGTCAATGATTCCCGGGACACTGAAAGACCGGGGTACATGAAACTTGGTGGGCATGTAACCCCACATGGATAGCATGGAACCATCGTTTTTCGTTTTGATCTGTAGCCCCCCTGCTGGACTGGACCCCCCGAAAGGAGGGTAGGGCAGACACAGTTTTCTGTGAATATCTCGAAAACCGTAGGGTTTAGGAGGACCATTTTTTTTTTGTATGTTGATCTCAAGGGGCCATGTCAACCCATTCCATGTGCACACATGTGCATAAACAGATACACACGCACACTCATACATTTACAGTAATCATACGTATGACACATACTCACACAGTAGACATATGTACGCATGCATGCACATGCACAAACACACATACGCAGGGAAACACACAAGCACGCACATACACACACACACACACACCCACACACATAAACATAAACTTGTACACGCACACATGCACACAATTCAAGAATTTTTCCCGTCATCTACTTCCTGAATTTTTGGTAATTGATACCCGGGACACCGAACCACCGGGGTACATGAAATTTGGTGGGTATGTAGCCCCACTAGACTTTTACGGAAAAATTTCATTTCGTCCCCTTCGACCACCACCCCCCCCCCCCCCACCCCCCGTGTTCTCTGTGAATCTTTTATGGTATGTTGGTCTCGAGGGCCCACATCAACCTGGCTCATAATCACTCATTTGTGATTTGCACCCCCACCCCCCCGGTAAAAAATTAAAATGCAATAGTATTCTGCTTTAATCGCCCCTATCTTCAGTTAAGATGTTCAGAACTGCACCAAATTTTATGTGTATGATTGACCTGGCATTCTCTGGGGGTATGCCAAGTTTCGTAGAATTTCATAAATGGGGGGGTCTAAAAAACTTAGGTTAAGTGTACATTTAGTGACTGTACACTCATTGGCCTGTAAATGGCGGTGCACACATATACACATGCACACACACAGGCACCCACATACTATCGGTATTAGAACGGCCGATACATAATTACAAATTCAGTAGGATTAAAAGAAAGCCAAAATAAATATTCATCATCATCATCATGGCTGCATTTTCAGTATTGGCGATAAGTATTCGTTTGTCCACTAGATGGCGCATCGTTGCAGTGAGACGTAATTTTGTTGGAAGATAAAAGTGGGTTGGAAAAACAATGGACGCTTCTTACAAGGACTGTAATTTACCGCAGCGAACATCTAATAAGGATAGGACGATGTTCACATGAAGTGTAATTCCCATTTCTTCTTGAAGCCGAAATAAATCTGAGGATGCTTATCGGACATGCTTGGTTTTTACTGCAGGTACGTTAATCTTGTAATATCAATAAGGACCTAGGTAATGTTACCGTTAGCGTTGGTTGAGTGATGGAGGCCCATTTGATTGATTGCATTTGTAGAAAACTATAAATGCGGTTATACCAAGCAAATTGATAGCAGCACTGTTTGTATCTTTCGACTGTCATTTATTGCACGTGCTACAAAATCATTCTGTGCAATGGAAGATTTACCAACGTTACACCGGTCTGATACATGTGTGAGACTGAGACGCCTGTTTATTTTGTTTTAAGTGCGTGCAGGGTGTGAGAGGGGAATCGATGTGATTTGATTCCAGCTTGGTAGTTGTAGTCTGTGAAATTAAAAAGCACGTGTGTGTGAAGTATCCAAACAATGACACCTTCATTTCATTATGGCTGCTTTAGCAACACACCTTAAGCTACTGTGTAGTGGGTCCCATTTAGAAGTGACTACTTCATTCGCGCTTTCCTTGACTCATGGAGCTGCGTGAATGTTATTACAACTTTTCGCCACGATATGGCAGTTTAAGTCCGCTTGATACTGTAAGGTTTAAGCCATTGGTTTCCAAAGGAGATTTTATTTGTGTCGCCAGCATAGCCTATTGACAATTTATGTTGTAAATAGGCCTACCTTATAATCCTACCTGTAGCTTAGGGAAGCTAACAGCTTTCTATTAGGATCTAGTTTGTTAGTTACCGTTTTGTCATAACTCCCTGATGCATTTTTGCATTTAGAATAGCCAGAGCGTGTATATCTCAATCGGAAAATTAAACAATATCGGGTGCCTATGGACTAGGCTGGGTGAAATGTGTATGAACAGTCTAGCGACGCATTTCATCAAGGCCCATTTGGACATGTCAGTTATTTGCACCACTGGTTAGATGTAAAACAGCATTTCGTTTCAGACTACTGTTACTTAATTTGTGCATTAACAATAACGTTTCAGACTACTGTTACTTAATTTGTGCATTGACAATAAAGTATTACATGAACTAAAGATGACTAAAATCTTATGTAGAAGAAGAAACATTCACAAAAAATCCATCCATCCAAAAATGACCTTTGTTTTTGATAGCTGTGGAAAATGGCATGGAACTGACAGAGATGTTTTTGTTTATAAATACATAAAAAAAAAAAAAAAAAATAACATTATGCTGATACCTTTTGCTTTTCCCAAATACAATGTAGCCTACAGGTGTAAGTGACCTTTCATCAATCCAGTTGCAATGGATGAACTGTGATGAACTGCCCTACTTGTGATTGTTTAGAGATTTTAAAGGTTTTATAACAATGTTACATCTTCTTTGGCTATTCTACAATCTATTCACCTTTTCAGCACCAGTAGGCTACTTTCTGTGCAGCCGCACACACACACACTCAGGCATGCCAAACAAGCATACACAAAAGTTTCAAGAGTGGGGGATGGAGTAAAATATGGAGACAAATTGAAGTGTGATTTATTTTCGCGGAACGGATGTACAGGACTGCGCGGCGGTCATATTTTGTACCGCTATGCGGTACATCTAGTTTTGGTTTAGAATGGCCGCCACTTCAATAAGGCAAATTGAGAAAGTTATAAGGGCCTCTGGGTGTTGATATGTATTAACTGAGAGTTATGAGGGCCTCTTCACACTCTGGGTGTTGATACAGTGGGCAGTGCTTCGACTTGGCCAGCTTCCCTCGCGGTCCGCGCGTGGGATCACGCGACTTTAATTTGTATTTTTCCAGTGAAGCTGCAAAGACGCTGCAATAACCGGCAGAGGTCTCAAGTGAGCAGGGTGTCTCGTAAAAAGAAATAGAGCTGGAAAACCCTACACAGACTTCTACGACGGAGTATTAGGGCCACACATGAAGGAAAAAAATATTTTTGCCATGACGAGATTAAACTCAACATGTCGACTTTAAAGTCGCCATGTCAACATTAAACTCGACATTTCGAGAATAAAGTTGAAATGTAATATCGACTTTAATCTTGACGTATCGACTTTAATGTCGCCATGTCGACATTAAACTCAACATTTCGAGAATAAAGTTGAAATATCATGTCGACTTTAATCTCGAACGTGTTGACATTAAACTCAACATTTTGAGAATAAAGTTAGTTTGGAGAGAGAACGACCGCTCGGGACGATTGAAAGGGAGGACGAATGAAACAAAGTGCAACAATGATTCAGAGTGTTTGAGTGCAACAATGATTAGACATAGGCCTATATCATGTGGACAAAACATAGAACATATTAACCTACGTTGCTCAGCCAAATACTTTGCTGTTAGGTCCTTATCACGGAGTTACAGGCGATAAATGCGATGGTCAAAAGTAGCCTAAACGTCATAGCGGTTTATTTATTTATAGGCCTATTATTAAAGTGTTGTTCTAAACATTTAGTTATTGCATCTAAATGTTCAACTTCATGCTTATGCACTAGAGGCATACTAGGCGCTCTCCCCAATCCTAGACTTTCACGTTGCTTGTTTGTAATGGATGCAAAACAGCCCATTGCTGAATGTCTATGGAGGGACGAATGAAGCTGTCCTCCCGACCACCCCATGTAGGCTAGTAGCCTACTTGCACACATATGCACACAAAGTGCATAAATGAAGTGCATGCACATTCTCTCACGGGATCAAAATATGCTTAGGCTATACCTGTGTTTCTAGCCTCCTATAGGCTACGTATTGCAGGTGAGACATGGAAAAGCAGTTTTAGAAAAATGAGTTTTGCCATGTTATCCTATGGAGAGTGACGCCCGTGGGTCACGAAGGGCAGTTATTTGGATGTGCAGTAGCCTTAACCACGTAAAACAGAGTGAAATAACATTTTGTATAGAAACATTATATCATTGGATACATATATTTTTCTAGCTATTTAGCCTAAACGGCATAGTATTTCCATAACCGCGAGACAGCACTTCACGATGACGGCAATGATAGTTAACAGACAAGACGCAATCTATCTGAATATCTGCAATATAACCTATTGAAGCCCATTTTTCATGTAACATATTGTGTATTAGTGTAGGCTACATAGCTTAAACTGTGAGGCTAAGTTTAAACAGTAGGGCCTATTGCGAGTTTAATGTCAGCATGTCGACTTTAAAGTCGACACGTCGAGATTAAAGTAGATATGATATTTCAACTTTATTCTCGAAATATCGAGTTTAATGTCGACATGTCGACTTTAAAGTCAACATGTCGAGTTTAATCTCGCCATGGCAAAAATATTTTTTCTCTTCATGTGTGGCCCTAATACTCCGTCGTAGACTTCACTACAGACTTTAGCAGACTGGTTTAGAAATAATTTAATAGCCAGAAATATGCCTGCCCTGCCCTAATAAAGAAATATTTGGTTAACGGCGAGTGAATCCCGTTTGCAGCCGTAAAAGAAATGCAGGACAAATTAAATATTCTGTTTTTCTCCGAGTGCAACGATGATAGACAGACATCATTTGGACAAAATGTAGAGCATATTAACCTCCGTTGCTCAGCCAAATGCCTTCCTGTTACGTCCTGTTATCACGGAGTTACAGGCGATAAACGATTTTTGATGGTCACAAGTTTACTTCATTAGCGTTTATTTTTTTTGATTATTAAAGAGTGTTTTACATTTAAAGGTTTGACTTCGTGCTTATTCAGAAGAGCATTTAGTGCTCTCCCCAATCCCAGACGTTCACATTGCATGTTTGTTTGTAATGGATGCAACCGCGAGATACTATAGGCTACGCTTGTCATAGGCACCGATACCGTGGGTGCTCCGTCTCTCGGGCACCCACTGAAAACATCGAGCACCCACGTGTGCCAGCTTACAGTCCCGGCTAAATTTACATTAATTTAAAATCAAACATCGCAGTTCATGTTAAATTCAGCATCTCTCATAATGTGATTGGATATGTTGCTGTCAATTCCCTACTCCATACTAACCACCAATGAGAGCGTCTCTCGTATGAAAATTCCTGACACTTCCCACCTGAAGAATTAACGCAAGGCTTTGTCGGGTCTTCAGCCCCGAATGTTTAAAATGTATATAGCCCTGAATATCATTTTAAAAGTAGTCTGACAAAGCTTATTGTTTTGTGACACAGCTAAACACTGGTACCTCATTGAACGTCTATAACAGACAGCTTTATGCGCAGGGGAGAGAGCGCGCGCGCACTGTGCTTTATGATTGTTGGCTTCTGATGGTATCTTGCTAATTCACTGAACTGCATTAGGTGACACAAATGGTATTGCCTTTATCTTATAACTCCTTGTCTGAGCGACTACCAGGCCTATGGTTTTTAAAAGTCAGATGTTCCCTGACAAAGACATTTGAAAATTATGAATGTTTATTGACTTGAAAAATACACAAATTTTTGCAAACTCCCTTCATTCAACCCTTGAAGACATCGCGGTCTGGTGCGCTATGTAGATAATTTCTCGTACCATTCAGTTTCTCAGAATGTAGGTTTACTAGGCCTACAATAACGTCATCACCAAATACATCTTTTATTTTTAGTTGATCAACCACAAAGAGTAGCATAGGCCTACTGTGCACAGTGCACTGACGACTGTAGCAGCCCAAGGTAACCAGTTGTTGTGGATGAGAGGCAACCCCTTGTTTCAGATAGCCTGGACAACATGTTACCTGGGTGTTGCCTACGTTATTAATTATTGGTAGCCTACAATAGTTAATTAATTCGCGTAACATATTAGTTGGCTCAAAGAGTAGGGAATCAGGATGGAGAGAGTCACGTGTGTGTTGCTTTTGCGGGATCGAATCCAGTTTAATGCTAGTTTTCAAAACATATATTTTTTTACATGTCTTTTGTCCGAGTGGCTGTAATGTAGCCGAGTGCTCATGGCGTATGAAAAGCGACTTCAAACCGCTTAAAACAACTCGTTTGTGAATGTCTGACAACTGCTGCAGCGCATGCACGCGCAAGGAAACCAGTAGGTGGAGAAACCAGAAGGCACACAACACCGGAGAGCACGATTCATTGGCGCTTGCATGTTCGGCCGTATGTCTACGAGCGCACCTGCCTACCATCAGGCTACTCAGCTACTAGATAAATAATTTCCCCTGTTTGTATGTTCACTCCAAGTTGGCCTACCATAACTTACCAACTCTGCACTGTAGACCCTAAACTGGCTATTTATATTTTTCTGTGAAATAAGCAAATGTAGGCTATTTGTTCAACTTTATGAAGCAGAATGCACTAGGCTACTTGGAACGTAACACATTTGACAAAGGACAGATGTATGTTTCTAGTGACAAAATATTAACTTTCAGTGTTTTACGATGTCTTTGTCATGGGGAAGTGTTTTCCCCCATATTTATTCTAGGCTACTGTCAGTGACTGCCGCGAGAGAAGCGGGTTCTACGTTTCGTTCATTTCAGTGACTGACGCGAGAGAAGCGGGGTCTGTGTTGTGTTGCGTTGCGTTGGGTTGCGTTAATTTATTTTCATTGGGCATGCCCTGCCGTAACGTCCACAGCTCTTCAGTTCCGACAAAGCCGAAATTACTCCTTTTGAAACAATAAGTGTCGCTTGACGGGGGGATCCCAAGCAGCTTTCAGCCATAGGCTAAGGTTACTTTGAGAACATTTCCTAATTTACCCAACACTAATATTCAAAATGTTGAAAACTATTTCGGCATAGCCTATAAGCAGTTTAATTAAATGTAATGTTAGTTGTAAACAAACGGGCTACTAGGTGAGGCTTGGCCTCACAGATGCGCTCGTGCCTTAGATGGCAAGAAAAATCTTAACGATATAGCCTAGGCTAGGCCTATTAACTGACCACCCGATTCACGTTGGCTGGGGGGCAGGGGGGCCATCAGACATTTGTGCCCAGTTAATCCGACCCTGCCCCAGCGTCGGCGTCAAGGGCGGGCCATAGGGGGCCGAAATTACTCATTTTGAAACATTTGTATGGTTATATTGCTTGACTTAAATCCCAGAGAGTAGGCTACCGCACCCCACAGTGATGGGCCTTTAGCTAGCGGTCTTACGCGTTCAGTGTGGGGTAGGCTATAAACAAGCTGAGAATTTAGCGGCAGTGCCGGCGCTCCGCACACGCACATCATGCACTGCGCGTAGGGCACCAAGTGCCTGGGGGGGGGCACCAAAAAATCTGGGTCGTGAAAAATCACCACAATAGGCTACTAGTGTTAATAACAAATAAAATATGTCTAAAGCATGTTAATATGCAAAAGCAATACAAAAGTAATATAGGCCTAGATCAAATTAGTCGAGAAAAAGGTGAATCTCCTGTGCAGCCCTCTCTCCAGTCTCCCTCTGGTACCCCCTTCCCCCACCTCCCAGTGGTCTGTTCGATTATTCCTCAATCCCAAATTTGGCAGAGAGTAGACATCGCCTTGAAAAGGCACTAAGAGTCGGGGGCGGAAAAAAGGAAAAAAAAGGAGACAGCGGGATGATGCTCGCGCTTGCAGTTAAGACAATGTTTTAAATCAATTTAAAAAAAGGTTTGTAGCCCTTGCGTGTATGCATGTCTATGCTTATGCCAGGTAATACTACTACCGTCAATAGGCCTACACTTTGTAACGTAAACTCCTACTAGCCATGTTCATGTTCAAGTGTTAGGCCTACATTGCAAATGATTTGATGCTGGCTAGCTAGTTATTTTACGTTGTGGATATGGATATGGATTATGGGTTATTGAATGCAATTCAACACTTTCCTTTAACGTTAGCAATCGGTGCATAAGACTAGCAATCCTTCCTCAGGTTGCTAGCTAGCAATGCTATTTCTGATTATGCTATGGCAATAGCAATGCTATATCTGGGTTTGCTATTTCTTTGAGCCATCAGAGATATAGTCAGGTAACTTTAGCCTATTAGCCTAGTTTGCTTTGCATTTCAGGACGCTTTTTTGGCGTTTGTTATCAATTATGATCAAACGATCTAATTGTGTAGTGAAAGTGTCACTTGTAGCGTTACTTTTTCACAACGTAATGAAATGATTGGGAACAACTCTTGGTAAGGTGAACTTTGGAAAAACCCTGCAACTGAACATGATGCACCACGGGCACCACCAAGCATTTGTGCTTAGGGCACCCAAATGGCTAGCGCCGGTGTTACCAGATATACGGTTTCTGAGATTCTGAGTTTCCAGGGCGGAGTTTAGCGTGAATATTTATGAACGGAGGATGTCGTGCGCGAGTGCCTAGACGCCCATTGCTGAAGCGTGAATGAAATGGAACTGAAAATGTTGTCAAAGAAAGTAGAAGACCACGGCCTTTAACACGTTTTTGGATGTTGTCATGTGTTATTAATGGAAAGTATGACTATGTGTTCGAGTTTAGATGCAATTTGGCGTCAATGTTGTTATCTTGTGTCGCAGCCAGTCAAACAAAACTTTGTGTCAGATTCAGTGGGTCGCTTACCATTAAGGATATTGGCGATTTTTACACAGTAGGCCTTGATGGTAGTCTTAGCCTAGCTAGGCTATTATGTTTGTTTTTTTTATCGTTTTGATTGTAGCCTAGGCTCTGTGCATCTGTAGTGACATGTTAGCCCAGGCAGCAACATAGCCTACATCAAATTGACCCACTGTATAGCCTACAACACAAATGTCTGTGCAATAAATAGCATGTTATACATGCCTGTGTGTGTCCTAACTCTGACTAATTTGGGGTTTGAAGGGCCAGATTACTACCTGTTATAATCAGCCCATATGTAGTCATTCACCTCAATCTGATGACTGATGAACTTTACGTTATAGCCCCCCCCCCCCCCCCCCCCCCATCATCCTCATTGAGCACATAGGTTCTTGTAAAGTACTACTTAATTTGTAACCATTAGCCATTCATACCCATTCACCACACCATAACCCATTCATCTTGTGTATCTGAATGACTTCTCTTACAGAAGGCATCATCCATGTAAAGCTAGACAGTGTTTGTAAGGTAATAAAGCATATTGACTTAATGCAGTTATGACCTTTATGGATAAACATAACCAATATACTGTAAGTGCATGGACCATATTAATGCCCTGCTTCCCTAATGGTACAATAACAACATGATTGTATAAAACAAGTTTTATTATTTCACAAGACTCCAAGATATCAGAATGTCCAATAAAGCATTTTTGGCAACAGAGGTAGCTAGCTGGGCATTGTAATGCAGCACAAGTACATTTGTCAAACTAGGCTAACATGTTTGTGTAGGCAAGCATGCATGACCAAACCTCGAAACTCATTGGACATCACACACAAAAACAGATGATGTACTAACATTTTCAAGACATTTACCATGATGTCCCACTGACATTACAACCTTAAGTGCTAAATAGCCCATTTAAACAGGGCTAAATGAAAGTAATGACAATTTGATAGGCTGTAGGCTAGCCTGTCAAAGCTACACAAGATCAAAACTTAGACGCCAAATTGCCTAATCATACACTTACTCGACCACCAGTGGTCGTCGAAATTGTCACGTTTTTCCACAATATCCCATATCAACATTTAAAAACGATTTAAAATTGCTGTAGTCTTCTAGCTTCTTTAACAACATTTTCAGTTCCATTTGAGTCACGCTTCATGAATGCTCTCTAGGCGCGCGCGCACGTCAACCTCCGTTTATAAATATTCACGCTAAACTCCACCCATGGAAACTCAGAATCTCAGAAACCGTATATCTGGTAACACCGGCCCTGTTTAACGGTGTCACGTCTGCCTGTCACAGACGTGGGGAGCTTGGGATACAGTTACAATTTTGCATTGCATAACTAACATGCAATCAACAACAACCAAAACTAGGCTACTCATTGTCAACATGTTAAATTAAATGTAACATTATTGTGAATCAAATTAAAATGTTCTCTTTTGCAAACGTAGGCATAGACATAGTAACAGAGTAGGCTAATTTAATAATGTTACAAAGATACTACATCAATCCATATGTTTCATTAGGCTACTAGGCTATTTGTTTTTCCTTACTCTTGATTCATTTAGGCTAGGCCTTTTTATTCAGTTATTCATCATCTTCTGTCCTTGTGTAGCGCACGCATTCTCAGACCTGTCACCTGCCACTCATCATAAGGGAGGTGTTTGGAATCATTCCAGCGTTACAATCATCAGCCAATCAAGGTGGTCACTTCAGTCAAGCTCGTGCATGAGTAAAAACGTCATCCATAGCAACGAAGACTCACTCACTCTTAGTCAAAGATTCTAGAGCGCTCAGCATCAGAATCTGTTCAGGAGTTGTCATTTTTCCTTACTAAGAGTAGCCTAGGCTAGTTCTGAAAGGCTTTGTGAATAACTTAATAAGAGAAACTCCTAGCTAAAATCTTTTATTGCTATTTAGGAGTAGCCTACTCCTAGTGGTAAGATAAAAGGCTTTGTGAATATGGCCCCTGGTGTCTAACCCAATGTTGACCACCTCACACATTTCTCTAGATTTTGCAACGACCTTACATGACACAATGCCATAAAATGCCAGTTTTTAGGACACAGAATAATGTTTGTAATGATACCAGTTAGGCCTACGTTCAACAGTAACATAAGTGTAATGAGCTATTCATTGTCGAAGGTGCATGGTGAAGTGAAATTCTTACTTTGGAAAACAGACATTTGCCGATATCATTGGATAGGGGATAGGCCTAGGCCTACTTGTATTTTTTACGTAGCCTACAATGGCCAGTTCAGACAAAGCCGAAATTACTCATTTTGAAACATTTGTATGGTTATATTGCTTGACTTAAATCCCAGAGAGTAGGCTGCCGCACCCCACAGTGATGGGCCTAGCTAGCGGTCTTACGCGTTCAGTGTGGGGTAGGCTATAAACAAGCTGAGAATTTAGCGGTGTCACGTCTGCCTGTCACAGACGTGGGGAGCTTGGGATACAGTTACAGTAACAGTATTTTATTTTACTTCTTATGGAATATTTTTTTTTTTCACTTTTATAAAGGCTTTGTTTGAATGCTGTTGGAACAAATAGTAGTTGATTATAAAGGCAACTTTCTGTTGCAATATTCTGTGTGTTCTGGACTGCAGGTAACTTGTTAAGCCAGTGGTTCTCAAACTTTTTCTTTCATTCCCCACTTTGATCAAGGAGGCATTGACTGATGATAGTGGAGATAACGTGTTATCCCGAGGCCTTTGCAAGTCAGCATCTCCGACGGAAGTCTACCCTATTAAAAATATAAGTTTTCGATGTCCCAAACGGAGAGCCATACTTTATTGTTTTAACGATCTCTATGCTACTCACCAAAATGTAGGCATGGGAACATGATGAAGTATCCAACTGTCGTGTGTTAAATTATTGTGATTACGAGCCAGTGGTTTTCAAACATTATGCGTGACTCGGACATCTAACGAAATGCAACAGACTCATATCGTCTTTGCGCGTCTGCAGAAGTTAGCCAAATATGAATGTAGCCTAATTCTGCGGCATAAAGCAGATGTATTTGTTTATTCTACAGAAAAATAAAAATGACATGTCAAGCAGTCAATTGACTACATTTTGTTATTGAATTCGTAGGCTGGGATTACTCTCGGCAACAATTATGTTTAATGGTAGATCCTGCTTTTTCAGTAGGGGCGGCAGGCAGAGCGATGTACAGTGGCAGAGCGACGCACAGTGGCTGAAAGTGGTACTAAAGCTTCCCGCAGCTTCACGCCTCGTAATGCGCGAATGAAGTGGTCATTTGAAAGCGATGCCCACTGTATGTATTAACTGGTATTAACTGAGAGTTATGAGGGCCTCTTCACACTCCTGCTGATGTTGTGCTTCCTGTGTGTCTCCTACAGAGAGCAGCATTGCCTGTGAGCACACTCCAGTCAGCCTGACCTGCGGTGAGTACAGCCATCTCTCACAGTCACAACCAATCACAAACACAGCTCAGAGGTCACATGGTCTCTCAGAGCCAATCACATACACAGCTCAGAGGTCACATGATCTCTCAGAACCAATTACAACCGCACCTCAGAGATGTTATTCTCTCAGAACCAATCACAAACACAGCTCAGAGGTCACATGATCTCTCAGAACCAATTACAACCGCAGCTCAGAGACGTTAATCTCTCAGAACCAATCACAAACACAACTCAGAGGTCACATGATCTCTCATAACCAATCACAAACACAACTCAGAGGCCACATGATCCCTGAGAACCAATCATAACCCCAGCTCAGAGGTCACATGATCTCTCAGAACCAATCACAACTGCAGCTCAGAGATGTTAATCTCTCCTACAGTGTGTACTTTGTCTGCTGATTCACAGTTTTTACCCATCAGAAACCGGAAAGATCATGGTTCACACTGCTAACTACGGACGAACAGACGCAACCACGTGCCCAGGTGGACCTATTCAAACCACCAACTGTGCTGCCTCAAACAGTCTCTCCATCATGGAAAACAGGTCAGTTATTCCTAGCGTAACTGCCTGCAAACAGTCTGTCGATCATGGAAAACAGGTCAGTTACTCCTAGCGTAACTGCCTCAGTCTCTCAATCATGGAAAACAGGTCAGTTACTCCTAGCATAAATGCCTGCAAACAGTCTGTCGATCATGGAGAACAGGTCAGTTACTTCTAGCGTAACTCCCTCAAACAGTCTCTCAATCATGGAAAACAGGTCAGTTACTCCTAGCATAAATGCCTGCAAAAGTATCAACAACTTAGAAGAGAACCATCAAAAGTACACTGTTCAAAAAAAATAAAGGAACACTTCAGTCACAGATTCTTGAAAGTAGCCCAATTGTAGCCACATATACTGTATTCCTTTATGGCCCAAAGTGTCAGTTAGCTTCAGAGAAGCCTGACAGAGCAGTGATGCCCAATAGTCCCAAGTTAGCTTCAGAGAAGCCTGATGGAGAATGCTAGAGCAGTGATGCCCAATAGTCCCAAGTTAGCTTCAGAGAAGCCTGATGGAGGATGCTAGCCCAGCTCCTTATCCACTACGTTACCACTGTCAGTGTTGGGGAAGTTACTTTTAAAAAGTAGTGTTTGCTCGTTACTCTTTACTTCTCAAAAAAGTAACCCGTTACTTTACTTAGTTACCCTCTATGGAAAGTAACTTATTACGTTACTCGTTACTTTTATGTTACTTTTACGTTGCTCGACTTTGGGCAGAACCCAATATCGGTTCCTAAATGTGTAGGCCTACATAAAGTTCTACTATGGAGGACATAACAGGTATTTCTTTTGTGCTCTTTATTTTAAAAAATGCCACAAACAGAGCACTTGACAAGAAAACATTGGGCTTATAGGCTTCAACACCACCACTAAGCCCTATGAAACAATATCAAATATAACATAGCCTCGATACATCTTGGGCATATAGGTGAACACAAAATATATAAGGGCTTATTTTATAGCCTTATACTCTTTCATTAAAGAGGCGCTCCTCCAAAATTTGGTGCAAAACTAGTGCAAATCGTATCAATAGCTGGCAGTTGAGTTAACGGCAGTAGACAAAAAAAAACCAGTGGCGCAAAAAGTGGGTATGCGCTATATGCGGCGCAGCACCATGGGGGCGCCAAAGCGATGGTAAAAATAAATAAATAATATATTTGGTATTTTCTATATGTAGCTACTGCTGTCCGTTTCTAAATCATTATAGAACTTTTTCTCAATGTTCTATAACATTTTAGAGGACTAACAGGCTAGAGGACGCCCTATCTCATAAGATTCCATCATAGAATTTTGACATAGAAGAGGGAGTGGGGGCGCCGTCAGCGCTGAGCGAGCAGGTAGGCCTACGAGTAGTGAGTTGCCGTCTATGGAAAATGATGGATACAGCAAAAAAAAGCTGTTGACGACTAAAAATAGAAAAAGAAAGAGGGAAAAGGAGATGGCATGTCAAGGGATGCAACAGCAGTTAAATAAGTGGACGGTGAAAGGCAACAGGTAGGATTTAAAGCGATGACGTCTGTGCTTGGAGGCTTGCAAATATGAATGTTACAGCAGACTAATTAGCGTTAGCCTATTCCATTTAGATAGCTAGGTGGCTACCATGCTCATACTGCACTTTTAATGGCCAACTGCAAACAGAAATGTCACGCTAGCAGCAACTCATTACATGTTTCCATATCCTAACAATGAAGGCTCCTTGTAATAACTTAATATTGCGTTGGCAATGTGGTGCAAACAAACAAGGCTAGTTGGATCAGCCTTATCCATTGTGAACAATAGCTGGCAAAAGGACGTTATGAGAACCGTTTAGACAATGCAAGTGACAATGCACCATTAATCAATACTTATCAAGTATAACATCAAGTTAAGCATAAAATTGGCAGCATTTCTTTAAAAACATATCCAATACACGCTAATGCACAGTAATAGTGTAAATTATTGGCCTTTTGTTTTGCTTTAGTTGTTTGTGTTTTTTGGACGGGGGGGGGGGGGGGCAATATTGTTGTTGCATACCCCTTAAAAATGGGTAGCGGCACCCCTGCAGGGCACAGTGTAGGCTACAACTACTCACATTCCTCCCCTTAGTTTCAACGAGTTCGAGTAATGTGAATAGGCTACCTCCATCCCTCAGAAGTTAGCGTTGGCTCCGTCTCGTTTGCTATGATTGCTCTTCATTGCCACCAGCCTCTGTCACGTACCATGTGGAGCTATAATTGCACTTCATGCTACCAGCCTCTGTCATGTAGGCTGCCGTGTGGAGCTTGTGCCTATTGCGCAAGCGCGCAGCTGAGAAAGCAGCGTCACTGTCAAATCTGTCCCTGGGAAAAGTAACAGATATGAAAAAGGAACTACGTTACGTTACCAAATTTTCAGTAGTAGCGCGTTACATTACTTTTTACTCGAAAAAGTAGTTACGTTACTGTAACTCGTTACTTTGTAACGCGTTACACACAACACTGACCACTGTCAGTGTTGTGACAGCTTTTTGTGACAGCACCTGCTCTTTTTTCAACAGGTGTGATGGAAAGACTTCCTGCTCGGTGCAGGCCTCCAACAGCATCTTCACTGACCCATGCATTGGCACCTTCAAGTATCTGAACATCTCATATAGCTGCATCAATACCAGTGAGTACAAACACACACACACACACACACACAAGCACACACACATGCACACACACCTTAATGTCTCCACAGCTGTGTTTTGTCTGGATGTTAAAACGCCTAGGGGCATAAGGCTGCGTAACTAGTTAACTTAAATAAAGGAGAGCAGTAAACAGAAACAAGGAAGTAAATGATTGAGATGACCGGTTTATTGATAAATTAAAATAAAAGTTTAAACAGACAATCACACTAAAAGTAGGAAGATGGCTAGGCCTAAGCCAAATAGAAACAAACAAACACATACACATACAAACACACAACCTCCCCGCTGGGAGTAGTTTTGCCGAACCCGGCACACCCTGGCCACACTAGGCCAGTAATTTGCTACATCGTAGCCACTCTCCCCACTGGAAATGAGCAGGTCAAGATCACACTCAGAAGCTCAAGCTCAGAACAATACACAAAATAAACACAATACACACAGCCATCCACGGCTCTGGATGCTGGCAGGCACACACTAGGGTTAGGGAACACACTAGGGTTAGGGTTAGGGAACACACTAGGGTTAGGGGTTAGGGAACACACTAGGGCCGTAACAAGCTGCATCAATGCCAGTGAGTACACACAATAAAAACTGATCTGGTCCAGAATGCAGTGGTTAGTGGAAAGACAGGGCTCGCATGTACTGACACAGTGGAGACGGAATGAAGGGACAAGCGTCTGAGCCAGATACATTCTACAGCCCCCAGCGCCTGAGCTGATACATTCTACAGCCCCCAGCGCCTGAGCTGATACATTCTACAGCCCCCAGCGCCTGAGCTGATACATTCTACAGCCCAAGCGTCTGAGCCAGATACATTCTACAGCCCCCAGCGCCTGAGCTGATACATTCTACAGCCCAAGCGTCTGAGCCGATACATTCTACAGCCCAATCATCTGAGTCAGATTAACTTTAGGCACCACAGGGCAGAGGATGAGGATGAGGGACAGACTAGGGCAGTTGGCAGTCAACTCCCAAACACGCCACAGGATCAGTATCAATCCCACAAAGACTTTAGGAAGAGTGGACACATCTCAAACAAAACCTCTATGCCTTCCTTCTCAAGAACACACTACTAGTGTTCCAAAGACACTCCATCAGTAGAACAAGAACACACTACTAGAACAGTGTTCCAATGCCACCCCGTCAGCAGAACAAGAACACACTACTAGTGTTCCAATGCCACTCCATCAGTAGAACAAGAACACACTACTAGAACAGTGTTCCAATGCCACCCCGTCAGCAGAACAAGAACACACTACTAATGTTCCAATGCCACCCCATCAGTAGAACAAGAACACACTACTAGTGTTCCAATGCCACTCCATCAGTAGAACAAGAACACACTACTAGAACAGTGTTCCAATGCCACCCCGTCAGCAGAACAAGAACACACTACTAGTGTTCCAATGCCACCCCATCAGTAGAACAAGAACACACTACTAGAACAGTGTTCCAATGCCACCCCGTCAGTAGAACAAGAACACACTACTAGTGTTCCAAAGCCACTCCATCAGTAGAACAAGTACACACTACTAGTGTTCCAATGCCACCCCATCAGCAGAACAAGAACACCCTACTAGAACAGTGTTCTAATACCACTCCATCAGCAGAACAAGAACACACTACAAGAACAGTGTTCCAATGCCACCCCATCAGCAGAACAAGAACACCCTACTAGAACAGTGTTCTAATACCACTCCATCAGCAGAACAAGAACACACTACAAGAACAGTGTTCCAATTCCACCCCGTCAGCAGAACAAGAACACCCTACTAGAACAGTGTTCCAATGCCACCCCATCAGCAGAACAGCAGGGCAGTTAAAAAAAAAGAAGAGGGAAACGGTACCATCCATGATTCAATATTTCTGTCACAACAAAATTATGACAGTGATCTGAGTTGTGTGAAATGCCAGTAAGTTGATTGTGATGAATCTTAAATTGCTATAACATTTCAATGATAACTCAAACACCTAAAGTAATTCTAATTATTATAATTTACAGACCGTTACTGTGTGTTTTTAAACATTAATGGCTGAAGAAATGCTGTTTGACTAATAAATGGTGCCTTGTCACTTTAAGAGCATTGAGTCTCACATGCTCATCATGCCTTTTCACCAGCTCTTGTTTATTTGAGCAACATTGATAGCACAACAATAACATTAATATGCACAATATATGTTGTTATAAGTATATATTATATTAACATTAATATGCACAACATATGTTGTTATAAGTATATATTACATTAACATTAATGTGCACAATATATGTTGTTATAAGTATATATTATATAAACATTAATGTGCACAATATATGTTGTTATTAGCATCAACATTAACATGCACAATATATGTTATTAGCATATATTATATTAACGTTAATATGCACAATATATGTTGTTATTAGCAGCATTCATGGCTTTGGGAAGGGAAGTGTGTAATGACATGCTTCACATTTCTGTTTCTAGTTAAAAGTGAATTATGAGCCCGTTAGCCACCTAGCTATCTGAATGGAATGCAAGATGCGTTCCCAATTAAGTGGAGTAAGGAAAGTTAGATATGCTACGTGGTGTAGACTGAGAGGACCCAAAAAGTATCATCCTTGCATGTAACATGGTGCTGGTGCAATTTGACAGTAAAGCTAGTATTTATTGGCTAAATGTTGGTGCCCCCTCTGTCCTTCGGAGAGGGATGATGCGTGTGGTCGGAGCGGCGGCACTGTCTGTCAGGCATATGTAAATATGGATGGCAAACAAGCTGATACACTGGAACTTGAGACGAGGGGAGGAGAGGAGAGGATCTGTGGCATATTTCTAGGAAAATTAGAATTAAGGCCAGTTCAGCGAAGAAGGTGCCTGTACGTGCAAGTACAAATAGTTGAGGGTGAATGTGTCTTCTCTGTGGAGTGGACTCTCGTGTGATTTGCACAGAGAGCACCATTACCATCGTGATTGTGAAGGTGAATGTGTCTTCATGTGTAGTTGACTCTCGTGTGATTTGCACGGAGAGCACCATGTCCATCGTGATTGTGAAGGTGAATGTGTCTTCCCTGTGTAGTTGAGTCTCGTGTGATTTGCACGGAGAACACCATGTCCATCGTGATTGAGAGGTCTTCTGCCATTGGGCTGCACGAGGACCACCTGCGTCTCAACGATCCCCTCTGCACACTCTACTCCAACGGCACCCACGTACTCGCCAACACGTCCCTCAGCACATGTGGCACACAGATGGAGGTGAGACATACACACGCACTCACACTAGAGATGCGCGGATGGGCTATTATTTCAACCGTAACTGCATAGCAAAACTTATCATCCATCCGCATCAACGTTTTTTGACCAATTTTCAAAACCGCACCCGCCCGCCATCCGCTGGTTGTTTTAATGTATATGGGTGATGCGGCGCTGCTGACGTGAGGCTAGAAAGCTCTTGCCTGTTCTAGAAAGACTGATCCAATGCAGCAAATATATTAAAAGGCTAAAGTCCTACATTGGCTATGTTGTAGCCTATCCCCAGAATATCAGCAGCAAACTCTGTCTCGCAAAACAGTCTCCAAATAAAACGCACATCAGCCTGTAGCCTACAATTTCCCCATCCCCCATCTCTCTGTCCACGCTAACCGCTAACATCCTCCCCATCCGCCATCTCTGTCCACGCTAACCGCTAACATCCTCCCCATCCGCCATCTCTGTCCACGCTAACCGCTAACATCTCCCCATCCCCCATCTCTGTCCACGCTAACCGCTAACATCTCCCCATCCCCCATCTCTCTCTGTCCACGCTAACCGCTAACACCCTCCCCATCCCCCATCTCTGTCTTGGCCAGGATGATGGGGAGAGCCTCATCTTCAGTAACGAGGTAGTGTCCTTTGATGACCTGACGGACGTCATCACCAGGAGACACGACGTGGAGATCCAGTTCTCCTGTAAGTATCCGAAGCGCACCAACGTGACAGTCCAGTTCGACGCCCACCGGCCGCCCCTCACCTTCATGCAGCGTGGCTTCGGCACGTTCACGTACCGCTTCGAGTTCTTCAGCTCCAACGGCTTCAGCCAGATGCGCGACCCCAACTCCTACCCGCTGGAGTTTGACCTGGGGGACATGATGTTCATGCAGATCGAGTCCATCTCCTCCATCCCCAACACCGAGCTGTTCGCCGAGTCCTGCACCGCAGCTCCCAGCGATGACCCCCAGGAGGCGCTGTCCTACCCCATCATCCAGAACGGGTAAGACCTACTGCCCCCTCTTAGGTATCATATTTTGGGATCAAAGGATCATATTTTGGGATTCTACCCCATCAACCAGTGAGAAAACAAATAGTTCGCCACACAAATAGAACTTTACAGTTAAAGGTGTTGTGTAGCAAGACAAATAGAACTTGACAGTTAAAGGTGTTGTGTAGCAAGACTGAAATAGAACAGTTAAAGGTGTAGCCAGTGTTGCCAACTTAGCGACTTTGTCGCCATATTTAGCAAGATCAGACCCCCCAAGCGACTTTTTTTGTAAAAAGCGACTAGCGACAAATCTAGCTACTTTTATCTAGCTGATAGTCATTTAATCTAGCTGATATCATCACGGGTGACGGGACGGATCTGGTACTGAACTTGGCAGGGGCGGGTCTCCAAAAATGGACCCGTGCAGGACTCTGCTGCCAACATTGGGAAGGCCCATTCATGTGAACGGAACATTGGGAAGGCCCATTCATGTGAACAGAACTTTGGGAAGGCCCATTCATGTGAACAGAACTTTGGGAAGGCCCATTCATGTGAACGGAACTTTGGGAAGGCCCATTCATGTGAACGGAACTTTGGGAAGGCCCATTCATGTGAACGGAACTTTGGGAAGGTCCATTCATGTGAACGGAACTTTCTGCAGCAGTCTGAAGAGCCATATATTAATTGAATATAATACATGAAACAGAGTCGTCATTTCAGCATAAAATGTGATGAAACTCTTGGTTAAACTTGTTAAGGTCTCTCTCTCCCTAAGTTTGGTTTGTGAAGGTCTGTCTCTCTCTCTTTCTTTCTCTCTCTCTCTCTCTCTCTCTCTCTCTTTGCACACAGGTGTGAGGTGGATGACACGGTAGAGTTCTACTCGGGCCATCAGTCGAAGGTCCAGTTTGGGATGAAGGCTTTTAAGTTCATTGGACTACATGACCATGTGAGAAATACTGCCAGCCTGTTAGTATCGCGCTCAAAGGGTGGTGAAGACACTGGCACCCTCCTGACCAATCAGCACTGTGTATTACCTTTACATGTATCCATTTAGCAGATACTTTCCATCCAGTCAGCACAGGCTATTAGACTTGTCATCCAATCAGCACGATGTATTACACTTTTCATCCAATCAGCACGATGTATTACACTTTTCATCCAATCAGCACAGGGTATTGTCTCTACATGTATCTATTTAGCAGCAGCTTGGGGTTAGGTGCCTTGCTCAAGGGCACAACAGAGGATGGTGGGATTTGAACCAACATCTTTTCAGGTTACTGCATACTAGCCCAGTCCCTTAACTACTGCATTACCACCACCCCAATTCCACTGTGTAATACGAGTCATAATGAAATGCCCTGAAAGAGCAGTGTCCATCCGGAAGCTGAATGACTCACCTGTCAATCATGTGACTCACCTGTGTGACTCTCCTGTGCTCAGGTGTTCATCACCTGCTCAGTGATCCTGTGTGAGGCTGGCGTACCTGGCAGCAGGTGTTCCCAGGGCTGCACCAACGGCTCGGTCTCTGGACACCAGATCCACAAGAGGGACGTCCCTGTCCAGACAGCCAGCCACTTCATCTCCCAGGGTCCTCTGCGCCTCAGACGGGCCCTCGTCAACGCCAACAACGGAGCTAACACAGGTGATAGAGTTAACACAAACCAGCTAACACACATCAACCAGCTAACACAGGTGATGGAGCTAACACACATCAACCAGCAAATACAAACCAGCTAACACAGGTGATACAGCTAGCACACATCAACCAGCTAACACAAACCAGCTAACACACATCAACCAGCTAACACAGGTGATACAGCTAACACAAGTGACACAGCTAACAGACATAAACCAGCTAACCCAGGTGACACAGCTAACACACATAAACCAGCTAACACAGGTGATACAGCTACTGTAACACACATCAAACAGGTAATAGAGGTCTCTAAGGTAACACATCTAACAAACTTCACACAGGTAACACCTCACACAGGTAGGAGATTTAACACAGCCAACACACCTCATTCAACTAAAACTGATAACACAACTAATCCAGGCAACACAGGTAAAACACCGCATTCAGATAACACTGCTGACACTGCCAGCAGAGCTAACACAGCTAATCTAATTGTATTTGGGTTCAGTTTGGTCAGTAATCCAGCTAAAACAGCTAATCCAGGGGGTATTCCATCAACCTCGCTAAAGGCCAAACCTGGCTTATTTCGATAAGTCTCGCTAATTTTAGTGAGAAGTCCGTTCCATTAATGAGGTTAACGTGAATCCCAGCTTGGTAACCATGGGAATTTAAGCCACAGAACTAACCTGCTCCGTAGCAGGTTAACTTTCAAGCTAAATTAAGCTGTGTTGCTAAAAAAAACAATCAGTCGGAAAACAAGTCCAAAAAGATGGTTCCGTCAACCTGTGCTCTCGTCACCTGTAGCCTACAACTTCAAAAATAGAAGTAGGCCTATAGAAATGTTTTTTTTCCGACAGTGCACCAAGCATGGATTTACACATTCACTACCTCCAAAGAATGTATGAAGATTATACGATTAAACATGTTTTAACTTCACATGCGTGTGGTTCTAGGAATCGTGCTACTCTGCGTCACTACGTTCGGTAGTGGTGTAACGTGCAGCGAGACGGTATAGTAAAGGAATTACATTCTTGCGTGTTCGCAGGTTCGCTTCCGATACGAAGTATTAAGGCTACATTGTTTATCACCTTGATGATGGCATTTTTAGTTATAATCTTTGATGAAAGACATATCTCTACTGCTGATAAAGGGTCATGCACATTTGGTAAGCTGTTCAGTGACATATTATATCTGATGCAAGCCAAAGGATAATTATTCTGTAGCCTAGGCAGCGAATAATTAAAACTGCTTCATGTGTCGACGATTGTTCATGAATGTCAAATCAACTGTGTGCCACATAGATCAAAAACTAGGCATAAATTGAATTGAAAGCCATTGCATTTCAGATCATTTTATTTCAAACACTTTGGGACTTATGGGAGACAATAGGCTATTATGTTGATACTAATTTATTTTATGACCACCTACACCTAGACAATAATTTGGAGTGAACTCTTTTAATATAAGAACGTAGGCTATTGATAGTTTTGAATATATGGCAAAGTTGTTTTTGAGTTTATACTATTTATTCATTCACTCGTTTTGTTCAAGCATAGACTGTAGGCTATAGTCTATGTGTTCAAGAGTGAAGCCAATCAAACTCACAATTGATTTCAAACCATTAGCATTGTTGTTTTAAATGTATGCTTTCATTATTCTCCAATTTCTGTAGGCAATCTATTTTTTTCTCTCGATGTTAAATTTGATGACTTTCGATGAAAATCCTGTAGATGGCGCTTGCCTATCGAACAGAAATCATCTAGTATTGTCTTAATTTTACGACATATATCGTCTTTTCGTCAATCTACTGTTTTGGTCTACTTTTCTACCTCGTGCACGAGCAGAGATGAAGCTGAACTAAACCTCGCTTGAATAAACGAGGCCAAGATGCCGCTAACTTGAGTTAATGGAACGGCTTCAGCCCCAAGTGAAAGTCTACGCAAGTTCAAGCCAGGCTATTTCTGTTAAGCGCCGCCTTCATTAGCGAGGTTGATGGAATACCCCCCAGTTAACACAGCTAATCTAATCGTATTTGGGTTTAGTTTGGTCAGGAACCCAGCTTACACAGCTAATCTAATTGTATTTGGGTTCAGTTTGGTCAGTAATCCAGCTAACACAGCTAATCCAATTAACACAGCTAATCTAATCGTATTTGTGTTCAGTTTGATCAGTAACACAGCTAATCTAATCGTATTTGGTATTAGTTTGGTGACTGAACTTACGCGTCTCTCTTCTGTTTTCCAGGAGTGGCCAACAAAGGCCTGAGTCTGAACCTGGTGTTCGTTATTGGGGGTCTCCTGGCAGCTGTTGCTATGGTGTGTGGAGTCCTAATCCACAGGAACAGGAGCCCCGACATCAGATACGATAAACTGCCCTCCACTGACATCTGAGATCATCTCTGCTGAGAGTTTAACAATCAATGGGGGATTTCCCCCTGATTTTTGTCGTGTGTCTCCAACCATCCTCCATGAAGTGATTTTTATGATCATCGTGACAATAAAGATGCTCTTAGCAATATTATTGTGTGTGTGAGAGAGAATTGTTCTTCAATAATATAATATCAAACACAGCACCCTAAAACATATAGTTCATCACTAGTTCATTTGAATGATATCTTAAACATAATGGCAAAAGTCTAACAGGTAGTTTATCAGCATAGTTAATCAGCATCGTTTGAATGATAACTTTAAAGGGCCGTTCTGTAACTCCAGTTTTCTTCGCTGATTTTTGTTGTTGCATTTTTCTCTACGGAGCTCCCCCTATAGCTTTGGGGTGCATATTTCACAACCGTATTTTCACTGGCTCTGCCATGATGAACATGTAAAAATGAGGCCATCTAATAGCTAGCCGGCATGGCTAACCTGTGCTTGAGCTAGCCGGCATGGCTAACTTGTGCTTGAGCTAGCCGGCATGGCTAACTTGTGCTTGAGCTAGCCGGCATGGCTAACCGGTGCTTGAGCTAGCCGGCATGGCTAACTGATGCTTGAAGGTGCTCGTCACAACAGGTCATTTTACCATCACAATAATTTCTAAACTGTGTTATTAAGTTGAAAATGTTGCATAGTCAGGGCTCTCAAGTTTTGAGGACAGGCAAGAGGGACATTCCCTGTCGATAACTCTGTCAGTACATCACACACAAAAATTGCAGTGTCTCAGCTTTCCAAAGAGGTCAGGCATTTGATTACAGGCCAAAGTATGTAGGAGCAATGCCCTCCTAAGTGTATGATGTGCAATATTGGGCAAAACAATCAAAATGGGGCATAAGTATAATTTATAATTGCTCAGAATTGCAGAAGAAAATATTTGACACATGACACTGACGATTCAATAATGGGCCTACCCTTTCCCCCACCTTCTCTGTGCAAGCATCCACTAACCTGGACTTTTTAGGGGGCTTTCCTTAGGGCAAATGAGAGGATGCTTAATTGCTTTCTACCTAACATTTTTGAAAGACAGATGCAATGATTAATGCATCCATGGCCAGGATATAATTATGATAAAATATTATTATTATATTATTATTATTATAATTATTATTATTATAACATGACAATATTTTAAAAGTGACCTATAACATCGACTATGCAATACACTTTAATTGATTTAGTATTTATTTACTTTTATTTATTTAGTGATAATAAAATGATTAAGCATATTTGGTGAGAGAGAGTTGTTTATAATGCAGGGCTTAAAGCAGGGGTCTCAAACTCAAATGAGCTGGGGGCCAATTCTGCCAACATCATCTGATTGGAGGGCTGGCTATTTCTGAAAATGCAATGTTCTTTTTTTCAAATACCACACAAAACTGCAAACAGAAAGTGCAAGTGTTTTATCTAGTTTTAGACACCTGTGCTATCAACCTTAGCTTATAAATAAAAATATTTTAACATTTTTAAACCTGGCAAACTATAAGAAAGCAACACCATTGGATTTTTATATCAAAATGTCAGAAGGCCATGGCTTGAAAGTGGTCAGAGATAAAGTCCTACTGTAAATGTAAAAATCTTTGAGTAAAACAAAAGTTTATGAAGGGGGTAAATGTACCCATCTAATTTGGCACTGGATGGCAAGCACCTCAAATTATGCACCTTTCAGTAAATACTGGATGAACATATTTGAGCAGGTTTACTTTCCTTTTTTCATATTACCCACATAACAAATTAACAGGAAAACATCTAAGATGTATACCAACACATAAGATGTATATGGTTTCTAAACCACAAGGCCTACAATAAAGTATTCTGGACAAATCAGTTCCTATCGCGGGTAATCTGAGTACCCAGAAGTTCGCATCATATTGCGGGTGACTTTGTAGTTTAGAGCCCTATTTCTACTAGCCTTGCTGTCTGTACCACGTCCATTACGGACACTATCATCACGATTACCACTGCAACCTCCAAGCTATGTTGGGCAGAGGGTCGAAATAAGCATGGTATGCTTAGTGGGCGGGACACCGTCGTATAGGCTACATGCAGACGCACCTCCATTCAATAGACGATGGATCATAATCTCCAAAAGGATATTCTTGTTCAGATTTAGAATAGGTGAATAACATAGCCTAAGACCTCATCACACTTAAACGTTTTTCAACATTTGGTGTAGGCCTATTTCTGCTTAATTTCTGCAACACTATAGGGAGGGAAAGTGAAAACCAGCGCCCCAAGTGGTTGCGTTCCTATCGAAGAGCAGCTCCAATGTTAAGTCCCATAGACCTATTTTAAAAAAAAATATTGTGAAGCCAAATCAGCCATGTTATCCACCAAAAATATTGTTCAGTGTCTATACAGTAATAATATTCTAACTGTGAAAATGTCAGACCCTATTTTGCCTTATTTAAGAAAATCGAAATTGCTCCTTTTGTTTCATAAACGAACTACAAAAGAAGTCACGTGACTTTACCCTTCAACGTTACTCAAGGTAGCATGGTTTGTTTATTAGCCTGGTTAGCATTGACACTTAACACTTTGAGCTAGCTCTTCATGTGAGTAGAAGCACAACACCAGTTATCCTGACATAAAGGTTATCACCACGCGGTTTACATCACGATCCGTTATTACAAAAATATGTTAAGCCAGTTAAGCAAATTGCGTATTGATCAGTTAGAGATTAAGCGCCCAAACATGTGACGTCACATGCAGCTGTAGTTCCTTATCACCGTGTTACGACAAAAACTCAAAACAATTCAACTGATCCTAAAAATAAGGTATGACCACTTGAAGCAATAGAGGTGACCCCAGGGCCTAACATATGGAAGGCATTAAATTAAGATCCCAATGTGCACCGAGATATATTTTTTCTAAAAAAAAATCCCATGCACTCCGCTAAACTCTAGGAACGCAACCACTAGATGGCGATGAGATTACTTTCCCTCCCTCATTACAAATGCATGTCTTTGTGTTTCTCGCGTGTAGCCTAATACAAGTATTTCCTGAAAACTTTGCGCAGCGATTTTGGGTTTGAATGAAGCTCTGGATGTCTAGCACATAGTGGAGCAGAGTACAAATGAGATTTGTCACCGTACTTGGAACTATCGACTATTTTAATCAGTATCGTTGTTTGTCGCAATTAAAAATAGTCTCAAGGGCCGGATTACATTATTATTTTGACATACGTCGCGGGCCGGAATTGGGCCGGACGCGGGCCGCATTTGGCCCGCGGGCCAGGTGTTTGAGACCCCTGGCTTAAAGCAATAATCTGTGCCTGAAGTTATCAGACATTTATGAGGACGTCAGGCACGGTTCCTGAACACTTTAAGCCTGATAATGTGACAATATGTCAGTCATCGTGTGATAACGAAAATGTGTTCTGAGCAGGTAACTGTTGGCTAAGTTTCAGACATGAACAACTGATGCTAATTATCTGGGAAACATTCTCTAACAGGAGTCAAGTTGTCATTGTTTGTGTCCAACAAGTTGTGAATTTGTTGTAACATTAAAAGATGACTTCATCTCAAAGTGATGCTCGAAGCTCCATTGCTCTGAGGGTGAACGAAACTTCGGTAGCAGAATCACGTGAACAATTCCAGGGTATGCTTTTTTTCATTGGTTGTTGTGTTAAATCTTACCCAGATACAATAGTACTATTTTCTGATTGGCTATTGTGCAGCCCCTTTCTTTTTTTTGATTGGCTGATTAGTGGCAGACTCGTCTAAGAACTCCAGGGGAGACGCGCTTGATCCCTGTCTGTTCCACAGTAAGTTCGGCGCAGCCATAGAAATTTTGGGCGCTGCGGCATATATTAGTAGTTTTTCTGCGTGAGAAATAAAATGTGTGGCGGTAGTGCGTGACTAAAGACCGAAATGAGTGACTGTCACGCTCAATGCGTGACACTTGAGAGCCCTGCATAGTTCCCCTTTAACAGTAGAACATATAGTTTAACTGTGCTTAATCAGAAAGATATCACTCCCACAGCACACTATAACCATGACATTAGTGAGACAGTTGGACCATCTTTGGTCCCCTTACAGAGAAGAGACGCTGCTGAGCCTTCTTGATCAGGGTAGAGGTGTTCAAGAGAGGTCCTCAGAGATGTGGACACCCAGAAACTTGAAGCTGGTGACATGCTCCACGTCAGTCTCATGGATGAGGATGGGGTGTGTGACTGTCACAGCCACACCAAGCTCTCCATCAACCACGCCCACTCTTGACTCTACTGAAAACACTGCCTCTCTCTCACTCACTCTCCCCTGTCTACTAACAGGCCACACCTGCCCTCGTTGTCCCTCGTTTGTCCTAATTGCCAGCACTATGTAAACCCCTGTGTTTGTTCACTCATTGTCTGGCTTCACACTGAGCTACACGGACTTCAGCTCCTTGCTGCTTGAATCTTGCAGAGAAGAAACCCACGAGTTAAGTTGACTTTTGTGTTTGCCTTTTGGACCTTTGCATTTCTGTGACATCGTTGGACTCTTGCCTTGTTTCCCTTTGAATTGATCCAGTAACTCCTATGTTTGAAACTACTCCTTCCTCTGAGAATTGAAGAGTCCTGTTTTCAGTTTCTATATTTGAATTCCTGCAAACCAACAAGTAAAATCTCCGAACTTGACTTCTCTGTGCCTTGAGTCTGTGTCTCGTAACAGTGACCTTTATGATATGATTATATTCAGGGCTTTGAACCGATTTTTTTTTTTTTTTTTTTTTTTTTTTTTTTTTTTTTTTTTTCCCCAATCGGTTCGTTCCGAACAGAAACGGAACTATAGCGTTTCCGGTTATGAGTTCCACCAATAAATTGACGTTCCCGAACCGGTTAGAACAAAAAAATACTGTTCCCGGAACGGTTAATTTTGTTCCTGTCAGCTGTTTAATGCTATAGAATTATGTCACATCTTTCTCATCCAACTTAAACCAAATGTAATAATATTACAACCATTATTAAATAATAATAATTATATTATTAATAATAATAAATAGGCCTACAATTATTTGAAATGTGTAGTTTATTGTTAAAAGAGAATTTCCACACAAACGTAACCACGTTATTAAGACACGTGGTTATGCCACTCGGGCAACAACAAATTCCAACTGTCGGGGGAAAGGCCATTTAGCCAAATGTTCGCTAGTCCATCATTAACGTGGAGTCGACAAATATAGCTATTGATATTGTGTTTGGAATGAGCGTTTTAATTAACAATGGATCGTAATTTACCTCTTATTTAAGATGTGGAGTGGAGACTTTAATCCACCGCTCTCTCTCCATTCAGTCAGCGAATGTCTGATGTGATGTCACACAGGAAGTGAACCACAGCCGTCATGGTAACGTGCGCAGGAAAATAATTAATTGGGCAACGAGGAACGAAATAAAACCGGTATTAACCGGTTACCATTATTTTTAAATAAGTGTTCCTGTTCCAGAACATAAAAAATAATAACGTTTCCGGTTTCGTTTCTGTTCCCTGTAAAATACAAAAAGTTCCTGGTTTTCGTTTTCGTTCCTTGAACCGGTTCAAAGCCCTGCTTATATTACATTTACAGTTTTGGCTTATTGTCTTTAAAATCCATAGATGAATAGAAAGAACATTCCCATATCAAATAACACATTTTTTTACTTTCACAAAATACTGCTGCTGCATACATTTGAGTGAGAGCAGGGCAGCTGCAGTTCTCTGTTATCACCACTAAGTGGCGACATATCCCCTGCTACTGTACCTCCTGAGGAGGCCTGTTTACTGACTCCTCAGACAAGCTCTCTCTGCAGCGGCCAAACCGTCACTACTGATGTGAACACCTCGGAAATCAATGCAAACCGTCACTGCTGATGTGAACACCTCGGAAATCAATGCAAACCGTCACTGCTGATGTGAACACCTCCGAAATCAATGCAAACCATCACTGCTGATGTGAACACCTCCGAAATCAATGCAAACCATCACTGCTGATGTGATTGTGGGTCTAAAAAAATAGAATATTGTGAAAACGTTATTTTGTCCCCCCAGTGTATTATTGCATTACTTTATTATTTCCCCAGTCCCTCCCTCACACAGCATATTGGGCCAGATGCCAGTCAGTCCCTCCCTCACACAGCATATTGGGCCAGATGCCAGTCAGTCCCTCCCTCACACAGCATATTGGGCCAGATGCCAGTCAGTCCCTCCCTCACACAGCATATTGGGCCAGATGCCAGTCAGTCCCTCCCTCACACAGCATATTGGGCCAGATGCCAGTCAGTCCCTCCCTCACACAGCATATTGTGCCAGATGCCAGTCAGTCCCTCCCTCACACTGCATATTGGGCCAGATGCCAGTCAGTCCCTCCCTCACACAGCATATTGTGCCAGATGCCACACTCATGTCTGCAGACACCAGAGACGCCCTACGAACTTGTCTGTTCCTCTGCAGTTTTGATGACAATAAATAGAAGGCTGACATTAATGATGTGCTTACCTGCATCTCCTTGCCTTAAAGGGGTGATAGGATAGAATGATGATATAGGGTATTTTGTGCTGGTCCTTAAGGTCTCTGAATAGGGTGTGTAACATTGGTTGGGCTGAAAATGGCATATGTGCTGTTCTATGCGCCCTAATGCAAACTTGGTTAAAAGCCCTAGAATGAAACGAGAGGTTTTCTTCCTTTTATGGTATGCTCATGAATATTTAGATAACCTGCGTGATGATTGGTTGGTTTACAACGAGCGAAGTTCCGGAGCAAAGACGCAAACATGGCCGACAGCACTCACTGAAACAGCCAAGGTGACATACGGATACATACAGTAGGTGTTGGAACAGTATATTTGAGTTTGAATATACTTCAGAGTGGTAAGTTTTGTCATTTACTTGAGTTTGCAACACGTAGCCCAGTTAGCTAGCTGTAATACTCGCACGTTAGTGTCGTAGACTAAGCTAAACATTGCATTAGGTTCGTTTTTAGCATTGTAAGCAACAGAAGTTATTAATTTGCACACAAACAGATGTTTTACAACTTGTACCCTTGTGCAATTTTTTGTCAAGATGTCCAGTTAGAAACTAGCTGAAAAGTTTGTAGCCCGTCATGGGCAGTTCAGGCTATGCTGTAGTGAAAGGAGTGCTGCTTGCAAGGAAAGTACTCATTTTAGTCAGTAAGTATATTCTCCTGGTGAATCGGTCATCTGATTAGGAGTTACATACATTATTGTAGTGGTAATATGCGATCTTACAACAGGACGTCCAGTTAGCTGGGCAGGAGCTCTGTGCAGTTCGTAGGCTATTCACCCCTTGCAGACACGTGACTTATACATGAAGTGAGCTTCCGGATACTTCAGGGCAGTACGTTGGATTCAGACCCCTTTTCGACTGAACCGTGACACATGTTCAGCAACCGCATCCTCCATGGAAGGTCTGTCAAGCTGAGCACACAAGTCCTGGGGCACAGGAATCCGCTGGACGGCATCCTAATAAGGAAGAGGGTCTTTGATTATCTCGAAGAGGACAAGAAAGAGGACTTATATTGGATACTGTAATACAGTGCATTGTAGGCTGTATACTGTACAATAAACAAATTGTATGGCCCTGAACTTTGTTTACAGTACTGATTTTGACACCAGTAGCATCAGGTCTAAGACAGCCTGTTGTGTGTGAATCGATAAGTTCTTTTTAGTGCCTATACTGTTGCACATTTTGATTTGTTTGTAATAAAAACATATTTTATTAAACTTACAAGTTGTTTGGCAAGTCTGTACATAGTTTCTCATTGAAGTGCATGGCTGCTAGGTAAAACCTAAACCAAACAACAGAAATGTTGTAACACAAGTGAAAGTCACTTTTGCATGCACACACCAAGCTGTTCTCACAGCAAAAGCATTTGCTAATATTCTAAGCACCGCAAGATGCCACACTTGGGGCATCTGTTTGGCATGCTGCCGTTCTTGTAATGTTCTAAAATAAGAACGTGCAAATAAATCCATTGTATCTAGACAACACGGTTTTCAACATATCGACTAGATATCATTTGAATTGATAACGTGAAGTTGTTTCCACTTCTGACGTCAAAAACGTATGTGTTATATGGGTATGGGTTATATTACAGGTTAGCAACCAAACTATCGTGTTACTCAGCTTCAGTTAGTTAGATTTATCCGAATGACACACAGGACAATTAAATAGCCTTGCCAATGAACTAAATCACACATTCTACTTGCTAGATACACGTTAGCATGGTTAATAACTGCTTAGCGACAAAATAATACTTACAGCATGCGGTTGTGATGACCTTACGGTCGGAACAGCCCCTCGTTTCAGTAACAGCAGCTTAGCAAATCCTGCTTAACTGTACAAGGTTTTGAAAACTGCCTTCGGTGAAATGTTTTGCAAATTAATAACGGAGTGTCAAACTTTGCAAGGATCTTCTGGTAGAAAAACATTATCCATGCCCCTCGAACTTTTGAATCCTTGGGAAGACTATGGAAAGTCTCAGCTTTATTTGTAGCCTAAGTTTCAGCCTGGAACACCTGCATTTACGACCGTGGCTCATTTTCGATATCCTTGAAGAACTGTCTGCTTTATAATTCCTGTGGAAGTAAACCAGAGCCATAGAGAGAAAGAGTTGCGACACTCTTTGATGTCACCGCCAGTGCAGTCACGTGGTTCGTGTAAACCGCTATAGTTCCAAAACATACGCTGGCTGTCATGTTCTTCTATGGGACAGACAGCAGCGATTGCGTTATTTAACGGTATACTGTATATTACTTAGATACGTTTTACATTTTTGGAGGGAAAAGCTTATGTTCATGTTCGCATGGACAGAAGTACAGGCTAGAACGGCTCTAACTTAAGTTTTCTTTTCCATATCATTCATGTGATGACCGATGTCTCATGATTTTCATTTTATCGCAACTGGGCTGTATTATTGATTACCGTGATTTTGCTTATAAATTCCGATTCAGCCATTAGCTTACCTTCGTGGTAGCGTCTGCCGTGGTCCATTCAGCATTCGCCTAGCAGCTAGCTCACTTCTGATAAGTGGTCACCCCCCGACCACAACGTGAAACATGATCATGTTAAGACTAAGAATATAATTTTAAGATTAAGCCATTCACATATTATCAAAAGCATATGCTTATATGTTTGGGTCTATAGGTAAGTGCAGAGCTATTAAGATTTTCTCTACGGCTCTGGGTTAATGCACAGAGTAAGAGTAAGGTTAGCTGCAGAGAGAGTGATAGAGAACAGTGAGGCGACACTCCCATTGGACTCCGTTGTACCTTTTTGCTTTTTTGAGAAAGAACAGTCCATTCAGCATTTACACCCACTTCTTCTGATGAGGCAGGAGTTGACCACACAACCATGATAATTTTAATACTAAGCCATGCACAAAGAATCAAATATATTAAAGAATAACAACTCATTAAGCTTGGATGAATGAATCAAATATTGTTTAATAAAAAATATTGAGTGAGACAACAAGATGTGTGTGTGTGTGTGTGTGTGTGTGTGTAAATGTGTGTATCTAACTGGAAAAACAAGAACAAAGTGAAGGAACAGGGAGGAATATTATAAGTGATTAATTAATACATTTAAAAAAAATCCTCCACATACATCAGGCTTCAGAATGCATCAGGGCTGAAAGGAAGGACAACATTCATAATAAAGGTACCTGGCATAAGATAAAAATGAACAGTGTGGAACAAAAAAAATGGGAACAAGCATGAACAAGGAACAAGCATGAATAATATCAACAAACATACGTACAGTGGCCACAACAACGATACTGGTGGTCCAGCAAGATCTGTTGAGACAGGGGCACAAATATATTCTAACAAGCCAGTTCACTCAGGATTGCCTAGAAAATACTTTCTCTTGCATACATCAGACTCACACCTGTGCACTATGGCCAGTCACTGTAGGGCAGTTCCTCTCGACAACGCATACTAACATCCTCTTCATCTGTGTCCTGGACACTAAAAAGCAGATAAAGCGAAATAGGGCGACAATAGATTCAACAATGGACACTGCAGGTAACACTATATAAGCCACCAGCACCAGCCGCCACCAGCAGTAGCAGCTACCAGCAGCAGCCGCCACCAGCAACAGCCGCCAGCAGCAGCCGCCACCAGCAACAGCCACCACCAGCAGCCGCCACCAGCAACAGCCACCACCAGCAGCAGCCGCCACCAGCAGTAGCAGCTACCAGCAGCAGCCGCCACCAGCAGCAACAGCCACCATTACCTGAAGCCGCCACCATTACCAGCAGCAGCCGCCATCACCATCCTTCGCCAACACCAGCCAGCTCAAGCAGTCATCGCCTCCTTTTTGTGTAAAATAATTTGTATTCCTACATGCAATCCAACAGCCCTTTCAAGGATGTAATTAAACAAACCTTATTTCTTCTAGCATCAGATACACAGTACTCAGCTGACTAGCTAACACCGCCAGGTTCAGCAGATACAACCTAAAAAAAAACGTCCTTAATCAACCTTAATGATCCTAGTAATCTAACATCAATAATTTACTAAATAAAATATGTCAGAGATTCACTACTGAACTTCGTAATTTTTGGTGTAGCGATACCTTCTTCACAGCTCGCAAAATCGAGATAACTAAGTAGCAGGCAATGACTGAAAATCGGTTGTCTACCAAGTTAAGAAAATATATATAAATTGCACTGTGCACATACAAATAAATATAAGCATATGCACCATAAAGGGCCTATTTATATAATATACAGAGTTGACCATTCAAAAGAGGTAGCTATTTAATGAATTTACGCCTGGATATAACGTTAACGTTACCTTTACAGCGGGCGAAGTCAAGCTAACAAACTAGCAGGCAATCGGTGGTCTACCAAGATAAAACATATATATAATTACGCTGTGTACATACAAATAAAGATCAGTATATGCATCATAAAGGGCCTCTGATAAAATATAGACAGTTGACAGTTCAAAAGAGGTAGCTATTTAATCAATTTACCCCTGGATATAACGTTACCTTCACAGAAGGCAAGTCAAGCTAACAAACTAGCAGGCAATCGGTCGTCTACCAAGATAAAAAATATATATATATAATTACGCTGTGTACATACAACAAAAGATCAGTATATGCATCATAAAGGGCCTATGATACAATATAGACAGTTGACAATTCAAAACAGGTAGCTATTTAATCAACTTACCTCAGAAGTTACTCGACAGTCAGCAATGGAAGTGAATGATGTCCAACGCCATAGAATGGCTTTTTGGAACTACGCGAGGCTGCATACCCCGGAAGTAGGCGGCAAAAAACGTACAACGGAGTCCAATGGGAGTGTCGCAACTCTTTCTCTCTATGGCTCTGAAGTAAACGAGCAGGCAGCTAAACTAGTGTTTGTCTCATCTTCGCTCTCCATTCACGTTCCTGGGCTCAGAGCACCAGTGGGCTGGTCTGTATGTAAATTTTGAGGCGTGACAAATGTACAGGCCAGAGCCAAATAAGGTACCACCTGCGAGTTTGCGTAAACTCGCAGCTTCGTTTTGATTCGCCTGTTTTATGGCGGGAGTTTCGAATTGTGAGATTTGCATAGGAAGGAGGTGTCGGTGGGGTTTTGAAGTTCTCTGTATGTCCATTTCACCCACTGAACTATCACTATTCATCTATGACAAAGTAAACTCGGTTTTGCATTCTATGACCCCTTTAACTTTATAACTAGGCTACCCAGATAACGTGTAGCCTATTTGAAGCTTATATGATGTAGGCTACTTCCCCATCAATAATGTGTAAATTGCCATAAACACAATCATCTACGATAGGCTACTAGAATAAGGCTTGGTTAATAACTAACTTGTCGAGAACCTAGACCGTTTGATAACATTAGACTCACCCTCGATTACGGTCTTGTTCAGCCTGGCACGGTCTTCGTGAGGCTAAGCAGCATTCACTTCTCTAACATTTAACTTTATAACTTTAAGATAATATGACGTGTAGGCTAATATGAGATGTAGGCCTACTTCCCCATCGATAATGTGTGAATTGCCATGAATAAATAATCTAGGCTATGATGCACTAACAAGGCTGGTATGAATCAAACTTGCCGAGAACCAAGACAAGATAAAGGGTACAGCGGTGTTGCACGGTTACGGTCTCATTCTGTCTCCTCGTGACAGCCTGCAGCCTACAGTCATTCACTTCTAAGCATTTATTTAACATGACTACTAAGATAACATTAGGCCTATGTGTATTTGTAGGTATGTGATATAATACTTTCCCATCGATAACATTTCCATGAACAAGCATCTAGTTTGCACTAGAAAGGCTTACATGATCGGTTGATTACAACTTGCCGAGAACCTAGCGAACTGTTTGACTCGTGTGGCAGCCACGGTTACGAGGCCCGGAGAACCTAGCGAACTGTTTGACTCGTTTGACAGCCATGGTTATGACACCCAGAGCCATACAGGCTCATCATAGTTTGACTGATTATACTACCACTCCAGTAGAGGCGCTAATACGCGATTCATGAAAGAGTAGCGACAAGAACACACGAGCACAGCCAATCAAGCCAGTGTTGCTCTATGTGAAAATGAATGATGTTAGGAACACTGAGTCGGTTTTTGACGTTTGGCATTCGATTCTCCCGGCTCAGTGACACGAACCGGGTTATTTAACCGACACTTCGGCCAGTTCGTCAACACTACCTACTGGACGGGAGGAAAAGCGGCGATGATGAGTTTCCTGCCAAGACGGCTCTTCGACAGCGCGCTCGCCCATGGCCACCTGCTGGCCCCTGCAGCGTGACCGTAACGAAGAGACCCGCCCCCGGCCACAGGAGGAGACGAACCGGGCTGATGGCAGCATCCCGCCACTGGAACCCGCTCCACACGGGAGCGATGGAAACCGGCCGGTCCCCGGAGCGACGCCGGCGGTAGAAGGGCGGCCCAGCGTAAAGTTGCCCCACTACAATGGCGAAAGGCCGCTGGCGACATACCTGGCCTAGCCATATCCGTGGCCTACTGGTTAGCGCTTCAGACTCGGTACTGGAGCGTTGCCGGTTCGAACCCTGACCAGTAGGCACGGCTGAAGTGCCCTTGAGCAAGGCACCTAACCCCTCACTGCTCCCCAAGTGCCGATGTTGTTGCATTTCCACAGAATTTTTTTTTTAATCTGATCCCTAAGCCCCCCTCCCCCACCCCCTTCTTTCACAAGCAGTGCAGCTTTCTGAAACGGTGCTTTCTGAAGCTAATGTAACAACAAATACCACCAATATTGTTTTGTGGCAATAAAAGTATCCAGGGTTTGCGCAAGTAATAAATATAAATATATAAATAAATGAAAAAGCGTAGCTCAATGTCCCAAAACGGCAACAAGTCATTTTACTCCACAAGTCATGTATGCGCTCATTATAAAGAAAGTTTAACGTGTCCCAAAAACAGCTATCAACTAATCACCAAACTTCTTATAAACTCTTGCCAGGATCATCACCTTGTAAAAAAAATATATAAAAAATAAAAATAGGTCTAGGCTTAATAATGGTTGGAATGGACAGATGTAAGTTATGTTTTAAAAGCAAATGCTCCCGTTACCCTGCAGAAGTTTCAAAGTAGCCTACACCCAGCCTAAGCCTACTTCAGAACACCTAATCGACTGTCTGTAGTAGACTACAACTTTGATTCAATAAAAAGATTTCTAAAGAAAAATGTTGCATCATTACTCCTGCCTGGATTCGACCTTAGGACTGCCTGAAAGAACAGACCTGTTCTGGAAACACATACATTAACCCACTCGACTGTCAGATAACAGTAGCTGCATCAAGTATTGGGTAGGACTGAACACTGGTTGCTGTGGCCCAGCCTTGAGTGACCGAATTCATTTTCCTTCGTCATATCAATGCTGTCATTTTGTTAACATTACTGTTAAAGGAGAATTCCGGTGTGATATTGACCTAAAGTGTATTGAAACATGATACCGAGTGTGAACGTATGTCTCATAGCCCATCTTGTCCCGATGCTACCAACAGCTTTTTCAATAGTGGCATCGGGCTAGCCATGCAAATAAATCACTGTTTTACACCCATTTACGAGGCTCAACGTATCTCCACACTTCATTGGTAGACTTCCGAGGGCCCTGACATTTAAAACGAGACATTGAGAACTTTGAAAAAACACTGGTAGTTTACTTACAAGACGATTTATACAGACAGTATCTTCACGAAGTTTAGCGTTTGCAGCCATCTTGAATTTAGTCACGATAAGTCGAGCGACGAGTAAGAATGAACAGGTATGATAAGGGATCAGATTCCAAAAATAATTCAGTGGAAATGCATGGATTCCAGTTGCTGCTACTGGAAGAAACTGGAATCCATGCATTTCCACTTAATTATTTTTGGAATCTGACCTTTGATTGGACAACTGTGTAAGTCGCATTCAATCGTTACACTATGTTTGACATGTACAAATAGGCTACTGTACAGTGGACTAGCATGTTGCAGGGGCTGCTAAAAACACCGACAAACACACTGAAAACTCGGCCAGTCACAGTCGACCACGGAACGCCTCAGCTGACTTATGCTGCCCCCAAGCGGCTGCAGTTGTACTTACATTTCACGCAGCTGCGTGAATCATGTTTTTCGTGAATGAAGTGTCCATTTTTAACTAGTACCCACTGTAGCTCGCAACGCTGTGACGCCCCTGGTAGTTTGCCGCCCAGGGCAATTGCCCAGAATGCCCATGCCCTCCACCGGCCGTGATGTTTGTGTTACGAACTAACCCCATACATTTCTATGATTATTTGAGTGCTGTGTCTCCTCATTAGAAAGTCTCTGCCTGTATGGGGTTAGGTGTTTATGAACAGGTGTTCACACATTAGACAAGGTGTTTATGAACAGGTGTCCACACATTAGACAAGGTGTTTATGAACAGGTGTTCACACATTAGACGAGGTGTGGATGGCAGAACTTTAGCAAAACTGTTAAAAATGATTAGCTAAGTAATATGGTTAGCATAATTAGCATGCTAACATGTTAGTTAGCATAGTTAGCATGACTACTAAAAATGATTAGCTAGGTTAGCTAAGTCACATGGTTAGCATAGTTAGCATGCTAGCATGTTAGTTAGCATGCTAGTTAGCATAACTGCTAAAAATAATTAGCTAGGTTAGCTAAGTAACATGGTTAACATAGTTAGCATGTTAGCATGCTAGTTAAAATAGTTAGCATACTTACTAAAAATGATTAGCTAAGTTAACTAAGTCAGATGGTTAGCATACTTAACATGTTAGCATGCTAGTTAGCATACCTACTAAAAATGATTAGCTAGGTTAGCTAAGTCACATGGTTAACATAGTTAGCATGTTAGCTAGTTAGCATAACTACTAAAAATGAAAACATTAGCTAAGTTATAGCCTGGGTGTTCCCATGCTGCCTTGCGCGCGATTTGATTCACGCTGCTAAGGCAGCCTGGAGACCATGGAGCAAATTTTCGCCTGAGATAGGGAACCAATCACAGAACAGGTGGGAAAGCAAGACGATGATGAGCTATGCACAGACGCATTTGATAGACATCCGTGGCACCCAATAAACAGATCTGGGCATTTTTTTCAAATACGAGAAAATGAACGTTTGGTTCCCAGACCACGTCTCATTGAGAAGTGGTGGCGCTAGCCAGGCTAGCTAAGTTAAGTAACTTGGTTAACATTATTATCTTTGATAACATAGTTAGCATAACTACTAGCAAACATTAGAGCCATTCCAACTGTCAGTTATCGTCAATTATCTACCTAAATAATTTAACCATTTAAATTATCCACCTATTTAACCGTTCAATCATTCCAACTATATTAAACCTTATCTACCAAGTAAATCATTTAACTATATAAACTATCCACCTATTTAACTGTTCAGTCGTTCCAACTATATCAAACCTCATCTACCTAGCAACCAATATAGTTTGTTTTTACTCTGTATGATATTTTACATCATATTTTTTGCATTTTCATGCACTGTATTTCCTTCAGGAAATGCTTTTCTAGTTTATATTGTTGGTTGGTTTAATACTGTTACTATTGTCCTATACCATAGGTATGTGGGATAATTTGTATATGTTTCTCACTGAATGTATTATATGTGCTTATATATACATATATGTTGTGAAATCTGGTTACCATCCTTTAACTTAGGAATGTTAAGATAACCCCTGTGTTATAACATTAAAATATCATTATCACGAAATAACGTGATACATATCTTGTTAAAACAGGAAAAATATATTGTTATAACAAGAAACTTTTCACGTAATTATGTAATACTGAGCCTTTTTATTTATTTTAGTGTGGCAGCAATACGCTTCCGTATATATGTGTTTTTTATAACTTTTATTACTAGGGATGACTCGCGATCTTTGAAAATTTGAATAGTCAAACTGCGTGTGAACTTCGATCTTGAAATATCTTTTTTGAATATAGTTATTATCGCGCAGTTCCAATGGGCTACATAATTCACGCCGAGCCAACTGTCACTTCCCTGTCGCTGACATGAGTGAAACCTGAGTGAAACCCCCTAGGCTATTGCCCGATCTAGGCTACCTGCGTTGTGTAGGCTACATAGCAAACAAACAACAAAAGAAAAGCATTGTCATGACCTTGTGACTGTTAACTCTGCAGAACCGAACTCTTGCAATACTGCCAAGAGGGGGAAGGGGCCTGTTGGCCTCTTAACATCGGCCCATGGACAACAGATGCAAAATAGCCATTTTGGCTAATTCTGGCGCATTTACATTTTTATGTTCATTAATGTGCACTGTCCATGTCTAAATAAACCTTCAATAAAATTAAATAAAGGGGGGAGGCTAAATCATTTCCTAAAATCCTAAAAAAAAAATTAGTGTGATTGATTACGGGATATAACTGAATGCTTTATTACATGTTTTTTTGTGTGTGATTGATTACAGGATATAACTGAATGCTTTATTACATGTTTTTTTGTGGTTGATTACAGGATTTTTGGGTCCGGCGTTAGCCAAGGCCTCAACCGGAAAGATGTTTCAAGTTGAACTACAAACCACAAGTGCCTCCATCACCAGTAAGAATAAGTATGAATAAGTTGAATTCCAAATTCCAAATAAACATTGCCACCCAGCAGGTTTGATCAGTCCATCTGATTCATAAGAGAACGTCTGATTCTGCATGATGTAAAGCAGCTCGTGTTATAAAGCTGAACATTGAAAACAAAAAACGTAATGGTCCTACATAAATCAAACAGAATGTTTATAAATCAAACTGAATTCATTACAAATCAAACAGAATGTACTACAAATCAAACAGAATGTATTACAAATCAAACTGAATTCATTACAAATCAAGCTGAATGTTTATGAATCAAATGTTATTGTATTAGTACTATGTTGACTACTGACAGCATTCATCCACCCAACCCAACAGGTTTAGATCAGGGTATTTGCTTGGTAAGAGAACAGTATTACTGGATTGCCATGATAATTGGTACATTGGCGTTGAGGAACCACTGTGAGCAGATTTGTTCTGGAGCAGGTTTAGGGAGAGCTGGGAGCTGTAATCTGGAGCAGGTTTAGGGAGAGCTGTAATCTGGAGCAGGTTTAGGGAGAGCTGTAATCTTGCAGCTGTAATAATCTGGAGCAGGTTTAGGGAGAGCTGGGAGCTGTAATCTGGAGCAGGTTTAGGGAGAGCTGTAATCTTGCAGCTGTAATAATCTGGAGCAGGTTTAGGGAGAGCTGGGAGCTGTAATCTGGAGCAGGTTTAGGGAGAGCTGGGAGCTGTAATCTGGAGCAGGTTTAGGGAGAGCTGGGAGCCTTGCAGCTGTAGGACAAATCCAGGTACTTATAGGTGTCTTCACAGTTACGGGGGGTAAAGAAGGTGGAGCTTGATGCTGTGACCTTACATGTAGGTTTTCCATCACACCTGCATTGGCAACAACAGAAGAGACAAATACTGATTATAAATTAAACATATATTAACAACATTATAACAGTATATCAACATTATAACAACATTATATCAACATTATAACAACATTATATCATAAACGTAATACACTGCTGGCTGTTTTCTACTTTTGTTCATCTGAACCAGTTTCTCATAGGACGGATCAGCTAGTTAATGCTATAGAATTCTGAACTGGTTACTCGGGACCTATCTTGGTGGTTCACTTAACATGCAGATGGTCACCAGTTACTGAAAGAAAAAACATCCCATTACAGTATATTTGTATCCCATTACGGTATATTGGTATCTTATTACATTATATTTGCATCCCATTATATTATATTTGCATCCCATTACAGTATGCATCCCATTACAGTATATTTGTGTCCCATTACAGTATATTTGCATGCCATTACAGTATATTTGCATATATTTACATCCCATTACATGATATTTGCATTCTATTATATATATATTTGCATCCTATTACATTATATTTGCATCGCATTACATTATGCGCTTATAGCTGGCAAATTTATCCAGAGTGGCTTAAAGTGACTTCCTGGAGCAACTAACTGCCCTGCTCAGGGGCAAAATGCAGCAACTGCAACTAACTGCCCTGCTCAGGGGCAAAATGGAGCAACTAACTGCCCTGCTCAGGGGCAAAATGGAGCAACTAACTGTCCTGTTCAGGGGCAAAATAGAGCAACTACTGTAACTGCCCTGCTCAGGGGCAAAATGGAGCAACTAACTGCCCTGTTCAGGGGCAAAATAGAGCAACTACTGTAACTGCCCTGCTCTGGGGCAAAATGGAGCAACTAACTGCCCTGCTCAGGGGCGAAATGGAGCAAATAACTGCCCTGCTTGGGGGCAAAATGGAGCAACTAACTACCCTGCTCTGGGGCAAAATGGAGCAACTAACTGCCCTGCTCAGGGGCGAAATGGAGCAACTAACTACCCTGCTCTGGGGCAAAATGGAGTAACTAACTGCCTTGCTCAGGGACTAAATGTACCAACTACTGTAACTGCCATGCTCAGGGGCAAAATGTAGCAACTAACTGCCTTGCTCAGGGGTAAAAAGTCTGGGATCAAACTCACAACCTTCCAGTGATGCATTTGGAATCCCAGATCCCAACCAAACCACAAGACCAACAGCTAATACTTGGACTAAAAGCTGCACTAGATTAGCAGGCTATCTTACATGTACTTGAGTTCGGGTCTAAAACTAGATTAGCAGGCTAGCTTACATGTCCTGGAGTTTGGGTCGGGTTCTGGAGGTCCTGCAGTTAGTGTTGCTGACCGCTTCATCAGGCTGTCCAGCAGAGCAGATGTCTCTGTTTGTGCGCCCATAGTTAGCAGTGTGGATGGATATCACATTTGGTCCTGAGAGAGCAGGACAGGAAGCACATCAGAGGACAAAAAAAGACCAAATATGACCAAATGTGATGTGTTTGGGAAAACATCTAAAGTGCTGTATGTTTTGAAATAGTTAAGACCAAACATGACCAAAAGTAATGTGTTTGGGAAAACATCTAAAGTGCTGTATGTTTTGAAATAGTTAAGACCAAACATCACCAAAAGTAATGTGTTTGGGAACCCATCTAAAGTGCTGTATGTTTTGACCAAAAGTAATGTGTTTGGGAACCCATCTAAAGTGCTGTATGTTCTGAAATAGTTGACTGAAATAATAAGCTTTTTGGAATGTTTGTGGGTTAATGTATGCAGCAATGTGTTTGTGTGTGTGTGTGTGTATGTGCAATACGGTCAGAAGTAATGTGTGTAGTATGTGTATGAAATATGTTCTGAAGTAATGTGTGTGTATGATGCTATGTAGAGTAATGTGTGTATGAAGTAATGTGTGTGATGCTGTGTGTAGTAATGTGTGTGATGCTGTGTGTGTGTGTGATGCTGTGTGTAGTAATGTGTGTGATGCTGTGTGTAGTAATGTCTGTGATGCTGTGTGTAGTAATGTGTGTATGATGCTGTGTGTAGTAATATGTGTCTGATGTTGTGTGTAGTAATGTGTGTGTGATGCTGTGTGGAGTAATGTGTGTGTGTGATGCTGTGTGTAGTAATGTGTGTGTGATGCTGTGTGTAGTAATGTGTGTGATGCTATGTGTAGTAATGTGTATGATGCTGTGTGTAGTAATATGTGTCTGATGTTGTGTGTAGTAATGTGTGTGTGATGCTGTGTGTAGTAATGTGTGTGTGATGTTGTGTGGAGTAATGTGTGTGTGATGCTGTGTGTAGTAATGTGTGTGATGCTATGTGTAGTAATGTCTGTGATGCTGTGTGTAGTAATGTGTGTATGATGCTGTGTGTAGTAATATGTGTCTGATGCTGTGTGGAGTAATGTGTGTGTGTGATGCTGTGTGTAGTAATGTGTGTGATACTATGTGTAGTAATGTGTGTGATGCTGTGTGTAGTCATGTGTATGATGCTGTGTGTAGTAATGTGTGTGATGCTGTATAGAGTAATGTGTGTGTGATGCTGTGTGTAGTAATGTGTGTGATGCTGTGTGTAGTAATGTGTGTGTGATGCTGTGTGGAGTAATGTGTGTGTGTGATGCTGTGTGTAGTAATGTGTGTGTGATGCTGTGTGTAGTAATGTGTGTGATACTATGTGTAGTAATTTGTGTGATGCTGTGTGTAGTCATGTGTATGATGCTGTGTGTAGTAATGTGTGTGATGCTGTATAGAGTAATGTGTGTGTGATGCTGTGTGTAGTAATGTGTGTGTGATGCTGTGTGGAGTAATGTGTGTGTGATGCTGTGTGGAGTAATGTGTGTGATGCTGTGTGGAGTAATATGTGTGTGATGCTGTGTGTAGTAATGTGTGTGATACTGTGTGGAGTAATGTGTGTGTGATGCTGTGTGTAGCAATGTGTGTGTGATGCTGTGTGGAGTAATGTGTATATGATGCTGTGTGTAGTAATGTGTGTGTGATGCTGTGTGTAGTAATGTGTATGATGCTGTGTGTAGTAATGTGTATGATGCTGTGTGTAGTAATGTGTGTGTGATGCTGTGTGTAGTAATGTGTGTATGATGCTGTGTGGAGTAATGTGTATGATGCTGTGTGTAGTAATGTGTATATGATGCTGTGTGGAGTAATGTGTATGATGCTGTGTGTAGTAATGTGTATGATGCTGTGTGTAGTAATGTGTATGATGTTGTGTGAGGTTGTGTAAAAGAGACACAGAGCCCTGAGGGTAATGCTACTCACCACAGTCCAGAATGGTGCTGTTACCCTCACATGTCTGGCTGGATACTGTGGAGACAAACAGCAGCTACTGATGTTGGCAGTTATAGATGTGGGTAGTTATGGATGTGGGCAGTTATGGATATGGGCAGTTACTGATGTGGGCAGTTAAAGATTTGAGCAGTTAAATATTTGATCAGTGTAATGACAATCTAGGCTTGCTCTTCTGTTGAGGGATGCACTGGTGAGAATCTAGGCTTGTTCTTTTCAGCTTTATTCATGTTTGGGAAGTGGTGGTGACCCACAGTTATACTTGACCACTGTCTGAAGCCAACTTCACCTTTGCAAGGATGCTGGAAACTCATTAATCCTGCTGACTGCAGTTACTTACTAGGAGTGATAGACAAGCCTGCTGGCTGCAGCTACTTATTAGCAGTGATAGACAAGCCTGCTGGCTGCAGTTACTTACTAGGGGGAACGCAGCTGTAGGTAACGTCCAGGTATTTGTGGGTACCAGGGCACGGGTTGGAGAAGATGCTGTTGGACACTGTAATTGTGCACCGTACCTCCCCTTCACAACTACAGAGAAAATATAGATTTGGGGCAACATGTTAACCCCATAGTTTATATTATTGATGGTTACACACAAGTACCCCAGAGTTTAGTCAATGATGGCTATGAAGCACATTACCCCATAGTCCCCATAGTTTCATGGTGGACCAAAATATTTCAGCCTATTTATCCGTTTAAGCCATATTGACATTCCTTCCTCTTTTAAAATATTTTAACATTAACATTAACGTTAACATTAAATTTGTCCCTCCATTTCAGGAACGAGACGTGGACAGATATTTTGTGCATTTTGAGCGTGTGGCAATGTCTTTGAATTAGCCTACAGTAGGTCTGTTTGAGCATGTCTTTGGATTGGTCTATTTGGACTGTTCTCCGCCAGTGTGTGCTGGTTAGTTATCCCATTCTGGTTAAAATACTTAACACAGAATAGTTTACAGCATAAAAATCTCCTTAAATATAAATTAACAAATGTAGCATCTTCATTCTCAAAGTGATTCAGATTGATGAATTTAGTTTGTGTTATGGGGGAGTATGCACCTCCCCATAGAGGAGCCAACCCAGGTCCATCCACCGTAGTTTCTCAATATCCTATGGGAAATGCTGGTAGACATTAAAGGCTATTAAGCACATTACTCATAGTTTAGTCATTGATACCAGCATATTATGTAATTACTGATCGTATGCTACACTGATCATTGTCTGGGAACAGACACTATGTTGGGTGATTAGCAGTTGGTTTCCTATGATCACTGGAACATACTGTAAGCCCCCATATTAATGTAGGAACACACCTGTTTCTGACAACAGAGAGCGTTCGGTGAATAACAGGTGGTGTTGGAGATCCGATGCGCCCGATGTTCTTGAGAACAGATTGTCGCGTCTGTACGCCCATAATTGGCCTCGTGAATCTTGATAAAATGGTTGGAACCTGCGTGAGAGGAAAAAGCACAATTATGCATATTACCGTATTTTCCGGACTATAAATTGCACTTTTTTTTTCATAGTTTGGCAGGTCCTGCGACTCAGGTGCAACATATATATATTTATATATATGGTTTTTTCCTCTCAATGACACATTTTTTGACTGGTGAGAAAATACCGGAAAATACGGTAATTAACACCACACAGGAGCTAGTCACAAATACATAGACGACCTGTTGATATACAGGTGGGTCTCAAAAAATTTGAATATCATGAACAAGTAAATCCCCCCCCCCCCCCAAATTTATTTCAAAAAGTGGATATTTTACATATTCTATATTCATAAAGTGAAATATTGCAAGCCATTGTTAATTTAAATCTTGATGATTACGGCTTACAACTCATACTAATCATCAACTCAAGGCCTTATACCTTTTCTTAAAATAGTTAAATATATAGATATATAGACATTGCACTATCACCATGACACTCATTCACACAGAGCACCTTACCTTACCTTACTATGCACAGAGAATCACAGGCTCAGTCCCTGCCTCAGTCATTGCAAGCGCCTCTGATTGATTAATCACCACTATGTGGATACTATTTTTTAGTATTGATTTAGATTAAGTGTTAGTTAGTATAATTTGTATTTTAGTATATTTAGAATATTCTTTATCTTCTACTGTCCTTATTGCTTAGTTGTGTTTTTATATTATATACTTTAATTACTCTTTCTGCTGTTAAAGAATGTGTTTGTGTTGTCTGTATGCTGCTGAGACCTTGAATTTCCCCTGGGGATCAATAAAGTATCTATCTATCTATCTATCTATCTATGTATCTGAAAAGCAAAAATCAGTTTCTCAAAATATTAGAATAAAAATATTATTATACAGAAATGTTGAGCCTTTAATCTCTTAGTCAGGTTCAGTAGACGCAACCACAATCATGGAAAAGACGGCTGACTTGATAGTTGACCAGAAGACACTCATTGACAACCTCCACAAGGAGGGTGAGCCGCCACATTGCTGAAAGGGCAGGGAGATCAGATCTATCAAAGCATATTCATGGAAAGTTGACTGGAAGGGAAAACTGTCCCATACACAAAAAATATATATTTTAAATATATTTTATATAATATATTTTGAAATATATGTAAATATTAAAAATTGGCCCAAAAATATATTTTTGACACTTAAAATATATTTAAATATTTGTTTTGTTCTGTATGTCCATACAGGCCCATAAACTACACAAATATATTGTAAATATATTTTCACAATATATTTTTTAAATATATGTAAATATTCAAAATTGCCCCAAAAATATATTTTTTAAAACATATTTCAATATATTATTTTTTTCTGTATGGGGTAGGAAAAGGTGTGCAAGCAACAAGGATGACCGCAGCCTTGAGAGAATCGTCCAGCAAAGCCGACTCAAGACCTTGTAGTGGACTGAGGCTGGAGTCTGCATCAAGAGCCACCACACACAGGCGTGTCCAGGAAATGGGCTACAAGTGGCACATGACTAGTGTCAAGCCACTCCTAAGTATATTGATCCCGTGAGGGAAATTTGGTCTCTGCATTATCCCAATCCGTGAATTAGTGAAACACACTCAGCACACAGTGAACACACACTAATCCTGGTGCAGTGAGCTGCCTGCAACAACAGCGGCGCTCGGGGAGCAGTGAGGGGTTAGGTGCCTTGCTCAAGGGCACTTCAGCCGTGCCTACTGGTCGGGGTTCGAACCGGCAACCCCCCTGTTACAAGTCCAAAGCGCTAACCAGTAGGCTACGGCTGCCCCCTCCTGAATCAGAGACCTGGTAAGAGCGTCTTACATTGGCTAAAAAGGGACAGAACTGGACCGTTACTCAGTGGTCCAAACTTCTCTTTTCACACAAAAACGAAATTTGCATTTAATTTGGATATCAGGGTCCAATCAAGGTCCCAAGAGTCTGGAGGAAGAGTGGAGAGGCACAGAATCCAAGTTGCTTGAATTCAGTTTTGATGTTTCTACAGTCAGTGGTGATTTGGGGTATCATGTCATGTGATTAGGCTCGGGTGGTCATTTTCTCTGAAAATATCGCCCCGACATTATGCTGTGGTATGCTGCTATGATGTAAAGATTTAGCTGGGCTACTGATAGATGTCATTGTCTAGCCTACAAAACTGTGTCAAACAATTAAATGCTAGGATCTCACATTTACCAACAGAAGTCTACTCCTCTGACCAAAACTGAGACCAACGGGAACTCGTTGCAGATTGACTGCATAGATGACCTGGCGATACAGGAACTATGTACAGTTTGACCAAATGAATGCCACGGGGATACACGTACCACAGTTTGACCAAATGAATGCCACACGTACCACAATTGATTCTCATTGCGTCTCCTTCACATATCTGGCTTGAATCTGTTAGAAACAGGGGATTTTTAAGACACATACACACACACACACACACACACACCACACACACACACACACACACCCACACACACACACACTCACACACACACACACAAGCGCTGGCAACAACACATACATGCTTTATCAATCCCTCATGAGGAAGATAGAATTAACAAACAAGGCAAAAGAAAATCAGGCATTTCACTAGCTAAATACCATAAATACATACTGTACCAAACTCTCATGGTGGATGAGAATAACATACAACCCCAAAACAGAAAAAGTTGGGACGTTGTGTAAAATGTGAATAAAAACAGAATGTAATAATCTGCAAATCTCTTAAACTCATAATTAATTACAAAAAGGACACAGACAACATATCAAATGTTGAAAATGACAAATTTGACTATTTCATGGAAAATATATGTTAATTTCGACTTTGATACCAGCAACATGTTTCAAAAAAAGTTGGGACAGGGACAACAAAATGCTGGAAAATGTTGTGTAATGATAAAGGAAACAAAAGGAAGAATGTTTCACAACTAATTAGGGTAACTGTCAACACGATTGGGTATGAAAAAGAGCATCCCAAATTTTCATTTTCAACATTTGATATATTTTTGCTGCTAAATATGGGTTTACGAGACTTGTATATAATCACATTCTGTTTTTATTTACATTTTACACAACGTCCCAACTTTTTCTGTTTTGGGGTTGTAATTTTGTGATAAAAAAATTGTGAGTAACCCAAAGTCCAAAATACAGAATGTGTGTGTGTGTGTGTCTGGGTTGTGCAAAATTCCAGAACTGAATTGAAACTGGCTCTCAAATTCCAATTCAATTCTTGAATTTCCCTTGCATTTCAATTGAGGTAGCAAACAGGAAGCAGAATTGCAATTTTGCACAACCCTGGTGTGTGTGTGTGTGTGTGTGTGTGTCTGTTTGATGCCTCCGATGATGTGTTTTGTAACATCCCTAACAAAGCTGTGTCATCTCTGATAATATTTTAATCCTTTCTGTAAAGAAATTTTATTGGCGGATCAAATAGAGAAATCAAATGTGTGTGTGTGTGTACACAGACTAAAGTGACATGTAGATCTGCTGGCACTTGTGCGGGTGTTTGTTTGCATGTGCATGAAGTTCACATGTTTGTGTGTGTGTGTGTATGCATTAGTGCATGCCTGATTGTGTGTGTGTGTGTGTGTGCAGGGGCGCCTTAATACCACCCGAGGCCCCTGGGCTATATGTTTTTTAAGGCCCCCCCCCCCAACCGCAAATATTAATTATGATTAAATGATACCCGGCCCGCGATCTGACCCGACACATAGCGTGCGCTTTTGGTTAATAACGTGCAGTGTAGCCTATCATTATTCATCCTATGTAAAACAGTTACATAAACAGGAACAGAAAGCCCTCGAATCACGTCAGCATGATATCGCTTATCAAAAAGGCTAGCCTACTGCACGAAAACAAGCGTTGAACTTTTACAACACTGGCTGTAGGCTAAGTTAAAAGATGGGTACACATATGGACGTTTAAAAACTTTTCGAAAGTGCATGTGTTTGTCGTGTCGGGGGGTTCCCCAGGAGTTTTTTTGAAATTCTGTCTACTCAACACACCAGTTTAACACAGATTGGGAGGGACAGAAATACTTTTAGCCTACAGAACAAGCTGGCTCATGTGACGTGAACATGGCTACCTTATGCATTATCACTACACTACATGGAGACATATCTCACGTTAACAATGGAGAAAACATAACATAGACTATTATATGTGTGAATGGGTTAGCACAAACTTAGCTGTTGGTGAACGGAGATGCAGATAGTGCTGAGCGGTATGACCAAAAATGTATATCACAGTATTTTTCAAAATTCTTACGGTTTCACGGTATATGACGGTATTATTTTTTTCATGCATAATCAGATGTTCAGCATTTTCTACAGGTTGGGAGAGGAATTGCTGCAGTACATTGACTAAGGATGGTCTATTTTACTGTCATGATGTAGAATAACTCCACACTAGTGGTAATGATGTTTTGCATGGCCCCAGAAAATGATACTGTTTACAAAGAGCCACTCATGATTCTAATGAAGAATCTAATCAGAATGCAAAGACAACTGCATTCAAAATACAGAACTTGTACTGTGCAAATTTCACAAACATCTTAAAACCAATACAAAAAGTAGTGCAACTTGCAATAATTATACTTTTTTGAAAATTATACAATTTAAAATAAAACTTCTCTACTGATATGCTTACTCTGTCAAATAGGCCTATCAGAAACATGCCTTATTGTTATTGTGTGGTTTACATGACGTTAGTGGTAGGCTAACGTTAACTTCACGTGGCCTGCCATGAGCTTCGGTTCGGTTCGCTAGGCAAAACATTAATACAAAAGTTCGTTTTGGTGCACGGATGACAGTCAGGATCATTTCTAACTAGCCAGCTAGTATTGCTCAGTTCCTGTCTATAACATGCTTTACTTGCTACCTGGATAATTTCAGCGAATATTCTTAAAGTGAGATGAATGATAAGATCATTAAACTTCACTGTGTTCAGTGGGTTGCTATTGCTAACGAACGACATCACCTACTAGCCAGCTAGTTACAGCTATTGAACAATCTCAATTGAATTTTCGTGTAAATCCCTTACAATGCAGTATCCCTTAACGTTTTTCCATAATTAAAGAAACAATTTAAGGTATCCTGTGCAACACCCTTAAATAAACCCCTTACCTAAGGAGAAATTAAGCCTTAAAGGTCATACTTAAGGGGAAAAACTTAAGGTGTTTTGTGTTTACTATGCCTCGCAGTCGCACCATGCGTGCGTGTGAAAAAAGTCCCGTCTTAAACACTGTCGCGCGGCGCAGCGTTCCAAACGTTGTGTAATCAAATACACTGGTATGGCGGTATATTAAACATTCATATCATAACGAAAATATACACCAGTATACGGTGTGAATCGGTATACCGCCCAGCACTAGATGCAGATTAATTTCTTTGCGCCACAGCCCATGTTCTGTGTTCACTCCAATGAGACAAGTGATATACATGTTTTTAAAGCCGTTTCATTTCCAGGCTATTTGCTACGATATTTACCTGCTATGCCTTCTGCTTTCATGGACAGTTACAGGAATCCACGTCATTCGTTTATTGTTGCTTCAATCCTACCCACGTTATCTCCAGACTTTGTATGATAAGTTTGTCAGTCAGTTTCAGCCTCACCTTTAGCTCCTCTACACCCATTGGGATTTATTACGTTTTGTTACATTTTGTTACACTTTAGAATTGGAGAAGACAAAGGGGGCCTCTGCATGGATGTAATTGAGCAGTAGCCTACGATGTGCTCAATTATTTAGGCTAGCTCCAGAGTAGGCTAATGACGCCGCAAATACTGACACGCCGTTTATTATTATTGATTATCATTATTATTATTAGGAGGCCCCTCATTGGTCGAGGCCCCTGGGCTGAAGCCCAGGTAAGCCCCTGCGTTAAGGTGCCAGTGTTTAGAAGAGAAGACAAAGGGGGCCTCTGCATGGATGTCATGAGCGATGTGATCAATTATTTAGGCTAGCTCCAGAGTAGGCTAGCTCCAGAGTAGGCTAATGACCGACGCCGCGAATACGGACATGGCTGTTTATTGTTATTGATTATCATTATTATTAGGAGGCCCCTCATTGGTCGAGGCCCCCCTGCATTAAGGCGCCAGTGTGTGTGTGTGTGTGAGTTAGAGAGAGAGAGAGAGAGAGTGTGTGTATGAGAGAGAGAGAGAGAGAGTGTGTGTATACTCACTGGAGGTACAACTGTAGGAGATGTTCAGGTACTTGTGGGTACCAGGACACGGGTTGGAGAGCTCTGCGTTTGTAGCCCTCACCTCACATGAGCTCTTCCCCTGGCACCTTCCCAGGTCGGGAGAAGAAGAGAGAGATTAGCTGAGTTAGCTACACACTCTGGACAGTAGCATATTAGAGAGATTAGCATAATCATGATCAGCAATTGAAATGAATGGAGCTCTTCATAGGAGGAGACAGATCAGCAATAATTCCCCCGACTCGGCAGTCATCTTGGTAACACACTCTGGGCAGTTATCAGGCAGCTATGTTCCTATTCAAGTGAATGGAGAGGCATGCAGGAAGGGGCGGGATATGTGTAGACTACTACCATATTGGGTATACGAACTAACCCTTATGCATTTATATGGAGGATTCTTTGAGCACTTTGTGTCCTCATTAGAAAGTCTGTTTAAAGGAGAGTAGAGCTCTATGAGATGGATTCCTAATGCTAATGCTAAACATGGCGGAGTTGTTAACTGAAAGTCCTGTCCTGGAACTTAACGGTGCAGCAGGCCAACACAAAGATTAAAGCTGTAGCCAAGATGACCACCAGGAAGCGAGGTTTCCTATAATGACTATTCATGATGAGGTTTCCTATAATGACTATTCATGATGAGGTTTCCTATAATGACTATTCATGATGAGGTTTCCTATAATGGCTATTCATGGTGAGGTTTCCTATAATGACTAGATGAGGTTTCCTATAATGACTATTCTTGATGAGGTTACCTATAATGACTACTGATGTTGAGGTTTCCTATAATGACTAGATGAGGTTTCCTATAATGACTATTCATGATGAGGTTTCCTATAATGACTACTCATGATGAGGTTTCCTGTAATGACTATTCATGATGAGGTTTCCTATAATGACTATTCATGATGAGATTTCCTATAATGACTAGATGAGGTTTCCTATAATGACTGTTCATGATGAGGTTTCCTATAATGACTATTCATGATGAGGTTTCCTATAATGACAACTCATGATGAGGTTTCCTAGTTTCCTATAATGGCTATTCATGATGAGGTTTCCTATCATGACTATTCATGATGAGGTTTTCTATAATGACTACTCATGATGAGGTTTCCTATAATGACTATTCATGATGAGGTTTCCTATAATGACTATTCATGATGAGATTTCCTATAATGACTAGATGAGGTTTCCTATAATGACTGTTCATGATGAGGTTTCCTATAATGACTATTCATGATGAGGTTTCCTATAATGACAACTCATGATGAGGTTTCCTAGTTTCCTATAATGGCTATTCATGATGAGGTTTCCTATCATGACTATTCATGATGAGGTTTTCTATAATGACTACTCATGATGAGGTTTCCTATAATGACTATTCATGATGAGGTTTCCTATAATGACTACTCATGATGAGGTTTCCTGTAATGACTATTCATGATGAGGTTTCCTATAATGACTATTCATGATGAGATTTCCTATAATGACTAGATGAGGTTTCCTATAATGACTGTTCATGATGAGGTTTCCTATAATGACTATTCATGATGAGGTTTCCTATAATGACTAGATAAGGTTTCCTATAATGACAACTCATGATGAGGTTTCCTAGTTTCCTATAATGGCTATTCATGATGAGGTTTCCTATCATGACTATTCATGATGAGGTTTTCTATAATGACTACTCATGATGAGGTTTTCTATAATGACTATTTATGATGAGGTTTCCTATAATGGCTATTCATGGTGAGGTTTCCTATAATGACTAGATGAGGTTTCCTATAATGACTATTCTTGATGAGGTTACCTATAATGACTACTGATGTTGAGGTTTCCTATAATGACTAGATGAGGTTTCCTATAATGACTATTCATGATGAGGTTTCCTGTAATGACTATTCATGATGAGGTTTCCTGTAATGACTATTCATGATGAGATTTCCTATAATGACTAGATGAGGTTTCCTATAATGACTGTTCATGATGAGGTTTCCTATAATGACTAGATAAGGTTTCCTATAATGACAACTCATGATGAGGTTTCCTAGTTTCCTATAATGGCTATTCATGATGAGGTTTCCTATCATGACTATTCATGATGAGGTTTCCTATCTATAATGACTATTCATGATGAGGTTTCCTATAATGACTACTCATGATGAGGTTTCCTATAATGACTAGATGAGGTTTCCTGTAATGACTATTCATGATGAGGTTTCCTGTAATGACTACTCATGATGAGGTTTCCTGTAATGACTACTCATGATGAGGTTTCCTGTAATGACTATTCATTATGAGGTTTCCTATAATGACTACTCATGATGTCTGAATACCCTCATGTGTACTCACATTTGCCTCATGTCAGAGAGTGTGTTTGTGGAAAAGCAGCTGGTGTTGTTGACCTGGCTCGGGTTTGTTCCGTCTGCACATGTAGTGCCATCTGTCCGCCCATAGTTGGCCGCTTGTATCTGAATGACCTTTGAACCTGAATCAGTGGAACGCAAATGGTGGTTTAATACTGAGTAAAATTCATGGGGAAAAAATATCTTGCAAAGCGTCATCTAAGTCAGTGTTTTTCAACCTTTTTTGTGCCACGGCACACTTTTGACACTTAACTCATTGAGTGCCAAAAACGTAATATTACGTTTTTAGCTTTTTTTTTTAAATTACGAAACTAGACACTCTAACACACCTTATATGTGATTTTGGGAACTCTGTGATGAATGGAAATGAAATATATGACGATCGAAAACTCATGAAAACGCACAATCTGGACATTTTATCATAACTCGGTTGCCGCTTTGGGTCGACTCAGTGACGCATGCACGTCAGCTCAAAACCAGGCCATTTTCATGGGTCTAACACTAGGTGGCAGTCTCGCCAGGTCTCGCTTGGTCACTTCCCGGAACCTTACAGGCAACACTTCATATTTCATGAAAGACGTTATATCCATTTCTAGAAAAAAAACAGCGATTTTGATGAAAACTAGCCACTGTTTAGCTTGGGATTTCTCAGGAACAGTGGCGTGTAGAAATATACGGTTTGCACCCACTGAGAGCTTAAAGTCTCACCTTTCAAACGAGCCATTGTATGTGTTCATAGCTATAACACAGAATATGCTGTGGCTGTACAAAAATCAGCAACAATGGTCTAGATTGCTGGCACTCTAGGACAAAGCTTCCGAAAACAGCTTGGCATTCAATGAGTTAAAATTTCCCATGGCACACTAACATCCTGTGTGAAGAAAAAATAAACATACCATAGCCTAAAACTTCAAATAATACACAGATATGGCCTTATTATGGCTTCTATGCAAGACCTGCTCAATAAAACAAGCGCCCTCTGTTTCATTTGTAGGTGACTATATCTAATTTAATTGTTGTTATGAACTGGATATGTGATGATTCTGTGAATACTGGATATGGGGCCCCCGTTGTACAATGCCTGCATGCCACAATGTGCAATCATACAATCAATGAGAGCATGTGGTTATGAATTTTTTGATGCAACAGTTGCTTTTCTGGACCAGTGAGTGACATTTGGGTAATTTTCTGCGGCACACCTGATGATCTCTCACGGCACACTAGTGTGCCCCGGCACAGTGGTTGAAAAACACTGATCTAAGTAACAATATTTAGCAGCAATACGCACCACATTCCAGACTGCTGTGATGGCCTTCACAGGTCTGGCTGGACTCTGCAATGTACAGTAAACATTAATGAGTGAGGAAAGCTGCTTTCTGCATACTAGCAAACCAGCATGACCATCTTACACCAACAATGTCAAGCTTGGCAGGCTGGTCACCAGCATGACCATCTTACACCAGCTGTATCCCACACGACAGGCTGGTCACCAGCATGACCATCTTGCACCAGCTGTATCCGACACATGACAGGCTGGTCAACATACAACACACCTGGCTCCAGCGGAAACAAATGAGCGTGCTAAAGAGCCTTCCATGCATAAACCGAGTTGTCATGTTAACAGGAAATGGGTTGAGAAATGCCAAACATCTTAATAATTTTTTAGTGAGAATGAAAAAACAGATCTACAAGGACCTGTTCTAAATCGGCCTTTTAGGGACAGTGAGCCTTGTGTACACAGACTTAGAAGGGAAAAGGTTCTTGTGTACACAGACTTTGAAGGGAAAAGGTTCTTCAAGCTTAAGCGTGTTTGAGGACAGTGAGCCTTGTGTACACCTTGTGGTCGGGGTTCAAACCGGCACCCTCCGGTTACAAGTCCGAAGCGCTAACCAGTAGGCCACGGCAGCCCACATAAGCGTGTTTGAGGAAGGATTACTGTGATGAGATGCTCCTCGTCCTTACTTGGAGGAACACAGCTGTAGGAGATGTGCAGGTATTTGTAGGTGCCAAAACACGGATCAGTGAAGATGTGGTTGGAGGAATGCACTGTGCATGTGCTTCTTCCTTCGCATCTTAACAAGAGAGAGAGAAGGACTTGTATGTTGGAAAAACACCCCAGAAGCCACTTATAGACTGAACAACACAGACTGAAAGATGTTTTTAGATATGAAGCAGACATTACATCCTGCTTTTTACTTAGCAAGGATACATACACAGACAGCCCTTTACACCTTAACACAGTAGAACTTGTGATAACTAATACTGACCTTTCCCTTGTTATGGGGAGTGTTGTGGGAGCATAGCAGTTGGTGTTGCTAAGCTGATGTGCAGGTCGTCCAGAAGAGCAGGTGGTTTCATCAGTCCGGCCATAACTGGCGTCATGGATGTGGATTACGTTTGAACCTGGGTTGGAAGGACAAGCGTTACACCCTGACATGGAAGCAAAAGATGACAGGTACATTTATTTGTTCAAATAATTGAATCTGGCAATTGAGGTTAGGCCAAGCTTGCTACATAGCACCCACACAGCTGTTTAGATACTCTGTTCATTTAAAGTGGATAGCACTGCCTCTATGTAGTAGCCTGTTCTTTTCAAAAGATGGTTTCAAAAGATGACCGTGCCAACCAATTTCTTTTTTTCAAAAATGGCAGTGCCAACCATTTTCTTTTCAAAAAATGACAGTGCCAACCGTTTTCTTGTCAAAACATGGCAATGCCAATCATTTTCAACTTTGGCCCAAAGTTCCAAACACCTTTGCAAAGTATTTTGTCATTAAATCAGCCATACTGTGGCTATAATGGCTATGTGGCTATAATGGCTATGTGGCTTTAATGGCTATGTGGCTATGTGGCTATAATGGCTATGTGGCTTTAATGGCTATGTGGCTATAATGGCTATGTGGCTTTAATGGCTATGTGGCTATAATGGCTATGTGGCTTTAATGGCTATGTGGCTATAATGGCTATGTGGCTATAATGGCTATGTGGCTATAATGGCTATGTGGCTTTAATGGCTATGTGGCTATGTGGCTATAATGGCTATGTGGCTATAACGGCTATGTGGCTATGTGGCTTTAATGGCTATGTGGCTATAATGGCTATGTGGCTATGTGGCTATAATGGCTATGTGGCTATAATGGCTATGTGGCTATGTGGCTTTAATGGCTATGTGGCTATAATGGCTATGTGGCTATGTGGCTATAATGGCTATGTGGCTATGTGGCTATGTGGCTATAATGGCTATGTGGCTATGTGGCTTTAATGGCTATGTGGCTTTAATGGCTATGTGGCTTTAATGGCTATGCTGCTTTAATGGCTATGTGGCTATGTGGCTATGTGGCTTTAATGGCTATGTGGTTATGTGGCTTTAATGGCTATGTGGCTATGTGGCTTTAATGGCTATGTGGCTTTAATGGCTATAATGGCTATGTGGCTATGTGGCTTTAATGGCTATGTGGCTTTAATGGCTATAATGGCTATGTGGCTTTAATGGCTATGTGGCTATGTGGCTTTAATGGCTATGTGGCTTTAATGGCTATGTGGCTATGTGGCTATGTGGCTTTAATGGCTATGTGGCTATGTGGCTTTAATGGCTATGTGGCTATGTGGCTTTAATGGCTATGTGGCTATAATGGCTATGTGGCTTTAATGGCTATGTGGCTATGTGGCTTTAATGGCTATGTGGCTTTAATGGCTATGTGGCTATAATGGCTATGTGGCTTTAATGGCTATGTGGCTATAATGGCTATGTGGCTTTAATGGCTATGTGGCTTTAATGGCTATGTGGCTATGTGGCTTTAATGGCTATGTGGCTTTAATGGCTATGTGGCTGTGTGGCTTTAATGGCTATGTGGCTTTAATGGCTATGTGGCTTTAATGGCTATGTGGCTATATGGCTATATGGCTATGTGGCTTTAATGGCTATATGGCTATGTGGCTATATGGCTATGTGGCTTTAATGGCTATGTGGCTATGTGGCTTTAATGGCTGTGGCTTTTATGGCTGTGTGGCAACAGTTGCTTTTCTGAACCAGTGAGTGACATTTGGGTAATTTTCTGCGGCACACCTGATGATCTCTCACGGCACACTAGTGTGCCCCGGCACAGTGGTTGAAAAACACTGATCTAAGTAACAATATTTAGCAGCAATACGCACCACATTCCAGACTGCTGAGATGGCCTTCACAGGTCTGGCTGGACTCTGCAATGTACAGTAAACATTAATGAGTGAGGAAAGCTGCTTTCTGCATTCTAGCAAACCAGCATGACCATCTTACACCAACAATGTCAAGCTTGGCAGGCTGGTCACCAGCATGACCATCTTACACCAGCTGTATCCCACACGACAGGCTGGTCACCAGCATGACCATCTTGCACCAGCTGTATCCGACACATGACAGGCTGGTCAACATACAACACACCTGGCTCCAGCGGAAACAAATGAGCGTGCTAAAGAGCCTTCCATGCATAAACCGAGTTGTCATGTTAACAGGAAATGGGTTGAGAAATGCCAAACATCTTAATAATTTTTTAGTGAGAATGAAAAAACAGATCTACAAGGACCTGTTCTAAATCGGCCTTTTAGGGACAGTGAGCCTTGTGTACACAGACTTAGAAGGGAAAAGGTTCTTGTGTACACAGACTTTGAAGGGAAAAGGTTCTTCAAGCTTAAACGTGTTTGAGGACAGTGAGCCTTGTGTACACCTTGTGGTCGGGGTTCAAACCGGCACCCTCCGGTTACAAGTCCGAAGCGCTAACCAGTAGGCCACGGCAGCCCACATAAGCGTGTTTGAGGAAGGATTACTGTGATGAGATGCTTCTCGTCCTTACTTGGAGGAACACAGCTGTAGGAGATGTGCAGGTATTTGTAGGTGCCAAAACACGGATCAGTGAAGATGTGGTTGGAGGAATGCACTGTGCATGTGCTTCTTCCTTCGCATCTTAACGAGAGAGAGAGAAGGACTTGTATGTTGGAAAAACACCCCAGAAGCCACTTATAGACTGAACAACACAGACTGAAAGATGTTTTTAGATATGAAGCAGACATTACATCCTGCTTTTTACTTAGCAAGGATACATACACAGACAGCCCTTTACACCTTAACACAGTAGAACTTGTGATAACTAATACTGACCTTTCCCTTGTTATGGGGAGTGTTGTGGGAGCATAGCAGTTGGTGTTGCTAAGCTGATGTGCAGGTCGTCCAGAAGAGCAGGTGGTTTCATCAGTCCGGCCATAACTGGCGTCATGGATGTGGATTACGTTTGAACCTGGGTTGGAAGGACAAGCGTTACACCCTGACATGGAAGCAAAAGATGACAGGTACATTTATTTGTTCAAATAATTGAATCTGGCAATTGAGGTTAGGCCAAGCTTGCTACATAGCACCCACACAGCTGTTTAGATACTCTGTTCATTTAAAGTGGATAGCACTGCCTCTATGTAGTAGCCTGTTCTTTTCAAAAGATGGCAGTGCCAACCATTTTCTTTTCAAAAGATGGCAATGCCAACCATTTTCTTTTCAAAAGATGGTTTCAAAAGATGACCGTGCCAACCATTTTTTTTTTTCAAAAATGGCAGTGCCAACCATTTTCTTTTCAAAAGATGACAGTGCCAACCGTTTTCTTGTCAAAACATGGCAATGCCAATCATTTTCAACTTTGGCCCAAAGTTCCAAACACCTTTGCAAAGTATTTTGTCATTAAATCAGCCATACTGTGGCTATAATGGCTATGTGGCTATAATGGCTATGTGGCTTTAATGGCTATGTGGCTATAATGGCTATGTGGCTATAATGGCTATGTGGCTTTAATGGCTATGTGGCTTTAATGGCTATGTGGCTTTAATGGCTATGTGGCTATAATGGCTATGTGGCTTTAATGGCTATGTGGCTATAATGGCTATGTGGCTTTAATGGCTATGTGGCTATAATGGCTATGTGGCTTTAATGGCTATGTGGCTATGTGGCTATAATGGCTATGTGGCTTTAATGGCTATGTGGCTATAATGGCTATGTGGCTATAATGGCTATGTGGCTATGTGGCTATAATGGCTATGTGGCTATAATGGCTATGTGGCTATAATGGCTATGTGGCTATGTGGCTTTAATGGCTATGTGGCTATGTGGCTATAATGGCTATGTGGCTATAACGGCTATGTGGCTTTAATGGCTATGTGGCTATAACGGCTATGTGGCTTTAATGGCTATGTGGCTATAATGGCTATGTGGCTATGTGGCTATAATGGCTATGTGGCTATGTGGCTTTAATGGCTATGTGGCTTTAATGGCTATGTGGCTATAATGGCTATGTGGCTATAATGGCTATGTGGCTATAATGGCTATGTGGCTATGTGGCTTTAATGGCTATGTGGCTTTAATGGCTATGTGGCTATAATGGCTATATGGCTTTAATGGCTATGCTGCTTTAATGGCTATGTGGCTATATGGCTATGTGGCTTTAATGGCTATGTGGCTATGTGGCTTTAATGGCTATGTGGCTTTAATGGCTATGTGGCTTTAATGGCTATGCTGCTTTAATGGCTATGTGGCTATATGGCTATGTGACTATGTGGCTTTAATGGCTATGTGGTTATGTGGCTTTAATGGCTATGTGGCTATGTGGCTTTAATGGCTATGTGGCTTTAATGGCTATAATGGCTATGTGGCTTTAATGGCTATGTGGCTATGTGGCTTTAATGGCTATGTGGCTTTAATGGCTATGTGGCTTTAATGGCTATGTGGCTATGTGGCTTTAATGGCTATGTGGCTATGTGGCTTTAATGGCTATGTGGCTATGTGGCTTTAATGGCTATGTGGCTATAATGGCTATGTGGCTTTAATGGCTATGTGGCTTTAATGGCTATGTGGCTTTAATGGCTATGTGGCTATAATGGCTATGTGGCTTTAATGGCTATGTGGCTTTAATGGCTATGTGGCTTTAATGGCTATGTGGCTATGTGGCTGTGTGGCTTTAATGGCTATGTGGCTTTAATGGCTATGTGGCTATATGGCTATGTGGCTTTAATGGCTATGTGGCTTTAATGGCTATGTGGCTATAATGGCTATGTGGCTATAATGGCTATGTGGCTTTAATGGCTATGTGGCTATAATGGCTATGTGGCTTTAATGGCTATGTGGCTATGTGGCTTTAATGGCTATGTGGCTTTAATGGCTATGTGGCTTTAATGGCTATGTGGCTATAATGGCTATGTGGCTATGTGGCTTTAATGGCTATGTGGCTTTAATGGCTATGTGGCTATAATGGCTATGTGGCTATAATGGCTATATGGCTTTAATGGCTATGTGGCTATAATGGCTATGTGGCTATGTGGCTTTAATGGCTATGTGGCTTTAATGGCTATGTGGCTATAATGGCTATATGGCTTTAATGGCTATATGGCTTTAATGGCTATGCTGCTTTAATGGCTATGTGGCTATATGGCTATGTGGCTTTAATGGCTATGTGGCTTTAATGGCTATGTGGCTATAATGGCTATATGGCTTTAATGGCTATGTGGCTATAATGGCTATGTGGCTTTAATGGCTATGTGGCTTTAATGGCTATGTGGCTATAATGGCTATATGGCTTTAATGGCTATATGGCTTTAATGGCTATGCTGCTTTAATGGCTATGTGGCTATATGGCTATGTGGCTTTAATGGCTATGTGGCTATGTGGCTTTAATGGCTATGTGGCTTTAATGGCTATGTGGCTTTAATGGCTATGCTGCTTTAATGGCTATGTGGGTATATGGCTATGTGGCTATGTGGCTTTAATGGCTATGTGGCTATGTGGCTTTAATGGCTATGTGGCTATGTGGCTTTAATGGCTATGTGGCTTTAATGGCTATAATGGCTATGTGGCTTTAATGGCTATGTGGCTTTAATGGCTATGTGGCTATGTGGCTTTAATGGCTATGTGGCTATGTGGCTTTAATGGCTATGTGGCTATGTGGCTTTAATGGCTATGTGGCTATAATGGCTATGTCGCTTTAATGGCTATGTGGCTTTAATGGCTATGTGGCTATAATGGCTATGTGGCTTTAATGGCTATGTGGCTATGTGGCTTTAATGGCTATGTGGCTTTAATGGCTATGTGGCTATGTGGCTGTGTGGCTTTAATGGCTATGTGGCTTTAATGGCTATGTGGCTATGTGGCTTTAATGGCTATGTGGCTTTAATGGCTATGTGGCTATGTGGCTTTAATGGCTATATGGCTATGTGGCTATATGGCTATGTGGCTTTAATGGCTATGTGGCTTTTATGGCTATGTGGCTTTAATGGCTATGTGGCTTTTATGGCTGTGTGGCAACAGTTGCTTTTCTGAACCAGTGATTGACATTTGCGTAATTTTCTGCGGCACACCTGATGATCTCTAAGGGCACACTAGTGTGCCCCGGCACAGTGGTTGAAAAACACTGATCTAAGTAACAATATTTAGCAGCAATACGCACCACATTCCAGACTGCTGAGATGGCCTTCACAGGTCTGGCTGGACTCTGCAATGTACAGTAAACATTAATGAGTGAGGAAAGCTGCTTTCTGCATTCTAGCAAACCAGCATGACCATCTTACACCAACAATGTCAAGCTTGGCAGGCTGGTCACCAGCATGACCATCTTACACCAGCTGTATCCCACACGACAGGCTGGTCACCAGCATGACCATCTTGCACCAGCTGTATCCGACACATGACAGGCTGGTCAACATACAACACACCTGGCTCCAGCGGAAACAAATGAGCGTGCTAAAGAGCCTTCCATGCATAAACCGAGTTGTCATGTTAACAGGAAATGGGTTGAGAAATGCCAAACATCTTAATAATTTTTTAGTGAGAATGAAAAAACAGATCTACAAGGACCTGTTCTAAATCGGCCTTTTTAATGGCTATGTGGCTATGTGGCTGTGTGGCTTTAATGGCTATGTGGCTTTAATGGCTATGTGGCTATGTGGCTTTAATGGCTATGTGGCTTTAATGGCCAACTCCTACTCAAGCGAGTAGGACGCATTTCACACTGCTCCTGCTTCACCTATCCTTTTAGCAATTTCCACTCTTTTTCATTCTTTTATTTCATTTACAAGCTAGTTTAGCAAAGACAGTGAAACCAGTACATTTAAATCTGAAACTTTAGTGGTTAGTTTTTTACTTTAAATGAGCCAGCCAAGTCAACGAGCAAAAACTGAACGGCAATTCACCTTGAAGTTGGATTAAAACAAAATGCGCTCCTCCGGCCAGAGACCCAGGAGATCATGCCGAAAATGTTCTGAGCTAGAACAGAGGATTTCTACTTTGGAATCAAAGATGCATGCCCTTCCATCAACGACAGATGAACTACGAGAGGCATCTCATGAAGTGAGTACAGCAACTACTGGAAATGCAGAGAATGTAACCCAGCAGTCTAATATCACTGCTAATAGAGCAGATGAATGCATCGACCTCACAAAGGGAAATGTGAGTACAGAGCCTTGGCACAGGCAAGGTGCCAGACCAAAAAACAAAAAACGTAATACAAGAACTGTAATTACCTCAACACCAGTAAATTCAGATGTTAACTTCAGGCCACGTATCAGAAATACAGACAGATCAGCAAACTACTACAGGGCTTGTGGTCCTAAGGGAAGCCCACAGCCCCTAACACTATGGAACAGATTTGAATGCCTCCGGGACGTGAGAGAGGAATTTCCCAGGGAACAGACCCAAAGCAGGCAGCGATCAAACCACAACAAAAGAAAGATGGGCACAGACAAGAAGCAGCACTCGACCCCTATTCATCCCACAACCCTCGTTCTAGGCGACTTTGCTGTGAGACATATAAATGGGGAAAGGATGATTGTATGTTGTTTCCCAAATGCTTCAGTGTCTGACACAAAAAACAAGCTTGCAGAACTGGTGTCAAAATATGCAACTATCAAGCGCATCATTGTGCATGTTGGAGCAAATGACATCTACAGAGAACAGCTGTATGTCAAAGAAGATTTCAAGGAACTTTTCTCGGCCCTATATGAGCTTGGAATACAAATTTTCATCAGTGGCCCACTCCCAGCAGAGGGAAGCTTTGTATTTTCCAGACTATTCAGTTTAAACACCTGGCTCGCAAAAACATGCTTTTCAGTTGGGATGAATTTTATTGACAATTTTAACCTTTTTTGGAATCGCAGGGAATACTTCAGACCAAATAGCACAGAGCTGAGTTGGACTGGGGCCAAGATCTTAACCGAATACTATCACCTCTCTCTCCTGCACCCAACATTTTTTCTGCCAACCTTGAGCCGAGCCTCTGATAAGCGCTCAGTGGCCATACAGACGGAACAAGCGGATGACATCAACAACTCAGCTAAACCAAAACACTCTGCACAGGCTGAAACAGAGATATGCCCAACCTCCCCTGCTGTGGGGCCCTCTGATAACCACCCGCTAGCCTCCACTGAAATGCAGACCTTGGAGAAACATAAACAACCAGCTCAACAATGCCAAGCCATGTCCACTGGACACGATAAGATGGGTGCTGCTAAAATGACTCAAAGTCAATCACTGGCGTCAAACTCCCTGGAATCTCAGCAAACAAATGGATGTGATGAGCATGAGGAGATAGCACCTATCAAAGCTGCTGAGAGGATATCAGAAAGGAAGGGTCATGTTGTAACACCAGTACCAATACCCCTCCCCACCTCCGTCGTCTCCTTGTCACCACAAAGACACAACAACATGGAATACACTACTGGAATACATGCTGAAAGCGGAGCGTCTGCAACAAACTTCCCAGAACCTCAGCAGGCAGATGGAGACTCTGGATCAATTTTCAACCCCAACCTCCTTGATTTCCCATCACCACCCACACCCAATCACGTCCCCACCCAATCAAACTCCCCAGGCCACACAAACCCCCCTAATCTCCCATCCCCATCCCCACCCCTTCATCCCACCACCCACTCAAACTCCACAGGATCCCCTGAATACCCATCACCATCCCCACCCAAGCACATGATGTTCCCTGCAAGAATGGAGAGACTGCTACCAGTAGCCATGCAGAGTTTTACTAGCCCAAGATCATTAGCACCAAAGAAGCGAAGGGCACCTCCACCCCCTCGCCCTCCCCCTCCCCGTTTAGAAGGATCTCTTAAGCAGCAGCAACCTCTTAGTTCATTTTCTCAGCCGGCATATAGCATGGAATGTGCAGTGGAAAATACAGATGGCAGCAGCAGGGGACAATTATATGATGACTGTATTGCATGATATTCTCAGGGTCCCTGCAATATAAATGGTACTGACAGTAGTTTTGAGAACATGCCGGGACCCAGTAAGCCCATGACATTCTCTATTCCTGTATTGACAAGAAATAGAACACAAATGCATCGAGCTTATAGGGTAAACCAGTCCAATCTCCTACCCGTACCACATCAACCTCAGATTTCCCCCATGGATCATATTTCCCCAACACTTAAACTAACAAAACTAGCACTCCTAAATATCAGATCTCTTTCAAACAAATCATTCTTAATTCATGATCTAATTTGCACACACAACCTTGATTTTTTACTTTTAACTGAGACATGGTTAGATCAAGCAAACAGTGCTGCTACTCTCATCGAATCAGCTCCCCCAAACTTCAGTTTTTTGAGTGCTACCAGAGCAAATAAAAGAGGTGGGGGGATAGCCACAATTTTCAAGACGTCTTTTCAGTGCAATCAGTCGTCATTCGGTGACTTTACTTCATTTGAATATCTGTGTGCATGCATTAAGTCTTCTCCTCAGATTTTATTACTGACAATTTACAGGCCTCCAAAACATTCAGCTAAAGTTTTTCTTGAAGAGCTAGGTGAACTGCTATCAGTTGTTTGCATAGAGTATGACTGTCTTATTATATCAGGGGATCTAAACTTGCATGTGGATAATCCTGAAAACAATTATGCCAAGGAATTCATTGCACTAATCGATACTTTCTCCCTAACACAGCATGTACAGGGGCCAACACACTCTCTCGGCCATACCCTCGACCTTGTTATCACAAAGGGTCTCGATGTCTCTACAGCTGTTAAAGACCCGGCCTTATCTGATCATTTTTGCGTGTTCTTTGATGTGTCTATGTCCCCACACACTCAAAACACAGCTATGATGGTAAAAAGGAGAATCATAAATGATCAGACAAGTGCTCTCTTTGAGCAAGCACTTTCACTAAAGTCAAGTCAACTGTCAGACTCTGAAGACTTATTTGATCACTTTAATGCAAAAATGGCAAACATTATGGATGACATTGCTCCATTACAATTCAAGAAAGTTAAGGACAAACAGAAAGCACCATGGAGGCAAAATCCAGCAGTTAAACTTCTAAAAAGAGATTGTAGGAAGACTGAAAGAAAATGGCGTAAATACAAACTTCAGATCCACTATGAAATCCATAAAGAGATGCTCCGCACATATAACTCTGAAATATGCAAAGCAAGACAGTCCTTTTTTTCTAACATTATCAATAGAAGTTCAAATAACACTCGTATTCTATTTTCAACTGTTGATAAGTTAACAAATTCCCCCTCACAATTAGCGCCTGAACTTCTCTCAACTAATAAATGCAATGAGTTTTCATCTTTTTTTAAAGGTAAAATTGACAAAATCAGACTCAACATATCTGCTCAATTACAAATTCAACAACCTGAACTTCCAGCAACAAACAGAGGGAAACTAAACTTGATGTCAGAGTTCAGCTTGATAGACTACGAAACACTTGAAAAAACGGTACAGAATCTCAGCCCTTCCACATGTGTCTTAGACACTCTGCCTACCAATTTCTTCAAAACTGTTTTTCACCTCATAGCGGCGGATGTCCTTCAAATTGTAAATGTATCATTGCTGTCTGGCACTTTTCCTAAGTCACTGAAAACAGCTGTTGTAAAGCCACTTCTCAAGAAGAATAACCTGGATGCCTCCATGCTAAACAATTACAGGCCCATATCCAATCTACCTTTTATTGGCAAAATTATTGAAAAAGTAGTCTTTAATCAATTAACCACCTTCCTAACATCAAATGGGTATTTTGATTACTTTCAGTCTGGTTTTCGGGCAAATCACAGCACTGAAACAGCTCTCATTAAAGTTTCCAATGACATACGCCTCAACACAGATTCAGGTAAAACATCAGTCCTAGTGCTACTGGACCTTAGTGCAGCATTTGACACTGTTGATCACAATATTTTACTACACAGACTAGAACACTGGGTTGGATTTACAGGCATAGTTATCAGCTGGCTAAAATCATATCTACAAGAAAGGAGCTTCTTTGTTGCCATCGGAAACTGTACCTCAACACCAACGTCCTTGACCTGTGGTGTTCCCCAGGGGTTGATCTTGGGGCCACTATTATTCAACCTCTATATGCTCCCACTTGGACAAATCATTCAAAATAATTTGATTTCATATCATAGCTATGCAGATGACACACAAATTTACTTAGCTCTATCACCAAACAACTATGGTCCTCTTGAATCTATGTGTCAGTGTATAGAACAAATCAACACCTGGATGTCTCAAAATTTTCTTCAGCTGAACAAAGAAAAAACTGAAGTAATTATATTTGGTAAAAATGAGGAAAGACTTAGGGTTGCCACTCTCCTTGACACAAAAGGGTTGAAGGCAAAGGATACTGTTAAAAACCTTGGTGTATTAATTGACAGTGATCTAAATTTCAACAGCCACATGAAAGCGATAACTAAATCAGCTTTTTACCACCTCAAAAATATTGTCAAACTCAGAGGGCTGATGTCAAAACATGACTTAGAAAAACTCATTCATGCATTTATCTCCAGCAGGGTTGATTACTGCAATGGACTGTTCACAGGCCTTCCTAAAAAGACTATTAAACAGCTTCAGGTGATACAAAATGCAGCAGCTAGGACTCTAACAAAAACTAAAAGAACTGACCACATTACTCCAATTCTTAAGTCCTTGCACTGGCTTCCAGTAAGTCACAGAATTGACTTTAAAGCACTATTGCTTGTTTATAAATCAGTAAATGGAGCAGGACCTAAATACTTGTCAGACATGCTTCAGCAGTACACACCTTCTCGTCCTCTCAGGTCCCAGGTGAAAAACCTGCTAGTAAAACCTACAGTTAGAACTAAACATGGTGAAGCAGCTTTTAGCTGCTATGCGGCTCAGCTGTGGAACCAACTTTCGGATGACATTAAAAAGGCCCCAACTGTAGCCAGTTTTAAATCTAGACTTAAGACCAAACTGTTCTCAGACGCTTTCTGCTAACTGTGCCGAGTTACAAATTCTGAATCTGCCTCGATAATTATTCTACTTTGTCTTTTATTACTTTTTTTACTACTTTTGCCTTTGTTTTTGCTTACTAATTATTCTTTATTTTTAAATGATTTTACCTTGTGTTTTATGTTTTCTTTTTATTATGATCTTTACCTTTTAACTATTCTTTGACTATATTGCCCTTCTATGCTTTTATTTGTTATTATCGTTTGGTTTTGTTTATGTAAAGCACATTGAATGACCTCTGTGTATGAAATGTGCTATATAAATAAACTTGACTTGACTTGACTTGACTTGACTTTTAGGGACAGTGAGCCTTGTGTACACAGACTTAGAAGGGAAAAGGTTCTTGTGTACACAGACTTTGAAGGGAAAAGGTTCTTCAAGCTTAAGCGTGTTTGAGGACAGTGAGCCTTGTGTACACCTTGTGGTCGGGGGTTCAAACCGGCACCCTCCGGTTACAAGTCCGAAGCGCTAACCAGTAGGCCACGGCAGCCCACATAAGCGTGTTTGAGGAAGGATTACTGTGATGAGATGCTCCTCGTCCTTACTTGGAGGAACACAGCTGTAGGAGATGTGCAGGTATTTGTAGGTGCCAAAACACGGATCAGTGAAGATGTGGTTGGAGGAATGCACTGTGCATGTGCTTCTTCCTTCGCATCTTAACGAGAGAGAGAGAAGGACTTGTATGTTGGAAAAACACCCCAGAAGCCACTTATAGACTGAACAACACAGACTGAAAGATGTTTTTAGATATGAAGCAGACATTACATCCTGCTTTTTACTTAGCAAGGATACATACACAGACAGCCCTTTACACCTTAACACAGTAGAACTTGTGATAACTAACACTGACCTTTCCCTTGTTATGGGGAGTGTTGTGGGAGCATAGCAGTTGGTGTTGCTAAGCTGATGTGCAGGTCGTCCAGAAGAGCAGGTGGTTTCATCAGTCCGGCCATAACTGGCGTCATGGATGTGGATTACGTTTGAACCTGGGTTGGAAGGACAAGCGTTACACCCTGACATGGAAGCAAAAGATGACAGGTACATTTATTTGTTCAAATAATTGAATCTGGCAATTGAGGTTAGGCCAAGCTTGCTACATAGCACCCACACAGCTGTTTAGATACTCTGTTCATTTAAAGTGGATAGCAGTGCCTCTATGTAGTAGCCTGTTCTTTTCAAAAGATGGCAGTGCCAACCATTTTCTTTTCAAAAGATGGCAGTGCCAACCATTTTCTTTTCAAAAGATGACCGTGCCAACCAATTTTTTTTTTTTTTTTCAAAAATGGCTTTTTTAATGGCTATGTGGCTATGTGGCTTTAATGGCTATGTGGCTAAAATGGCTATGTGGCTTTAATGGCTATGTGGCTTTAATGGCTATATGGCTTTAATGGCTATATGGCTTTAATGGCTATGCTGCTTTAATGGCTATGTGGCTATATGGCTATGTGGCTTTAATGGCTATGTGGCTTTAATAGCTATGTGGCTATGTGGCTTTAATAGCTATGTGGCTTTAATGGCTATGTGGCTATATGGCTATGTGGCTTTAATGGCTATGTGGCTATATGGCTATGTGGCTTTAATGGCTATGTGGCTATATGGCTATGTGGCTTTAATGGCTATGTGGCTATAATGGATATGTGGCTTTAATGGCTATGTGGCTATATGGCTATGTGGCTATGTGGCTTTAATGGCTATGTGGCTATAATGGCTATGTGGCTATAATGGCTATGTGGCTATAATGGCTATGTGGCTTTAATGGCTATGTGGCTATATGGCTATGTGGCTTTAATGGCTATGTGGCTATGTGGCTATATGGCTATGTGGCTTTAATGGCTATATGGCTATGTGGCTTTAATGGCTATGTGGCTATAATGGCTATGTGGCTATTATGGCTATGTGGCTATATGGCTATGTGGCTATGTGGCTTTAATGGCTATGTGGCTATAATGGCTATGTGGCTTTAATGGCTATGTGGCTTTAATGGCTATGTGGCTATATGGCTATGTGGCTTTAATAGCTATGTGGCTTTAATGGCTATGTGGCTTTAATGGCTATGTGGTTTTAATGGCTATGTGGCAACAGTTGCTTTTCTGAACCAGTGAGTGACATTTGGGTAATTTTCTGCGGCACACCTGATGATCTCTCACGGCACACTAGTGTGCCCCGGCACAGTGGTTGAAAAACACTGATCTAAGTAACAATATTTAGCAGCAATACGCACCACATTCCAGACTGCTGTGATGGCCTTCACAGGTCTGGCTGGACTCTGCAATGTACAGTAAACATTAATGAGTGAGGAAAGCTGCTTTCTGCATTCTAGCAAACCAGCATGACCATCTTACACCAACAATGTCAAGCTTGGCAGGCTGGTCACCAGCATGACCATCTTACACCAGCTGTATCCCACACGACAGGCTGGTCACCAGCATGACCATCTTGCACCAGCTGTATCCGACACATGACAGGCTGGTCAACATACAACACACCTGGCTCCAGCGGAAACAAATGAGCGTGCTAAAGAGCCTTCCATGCATAAACCGAGTTGTCATGTTAACAGGAAATGGGTTGAGAAATGCCAAACATCTTAATAATTTTTTAGTGAGAATGAAAAAACAGATCTACAAGGACCTGTTCTAAATCAGCCTTTTAGGGACAGTGAGCCTTGTGTACACAGACTTAGAAGGGAAAAGGTTCTTGTGTACACAGACTTTGAAGGGAAAAGGTTCTTCAAGCTTAAGCGTGTTTGAGGACAGTGAGCCTTGTGTACACCTTGTGGTCGGGGTTCAAACCGGCACCCTCCTGTTACAAGTCCGAAGCGCTAACCAGTAGGCCACGGCAGCCCACATAAGCGTGTTTGAGGAAGGATTACTGTGATGAGATGCTCCTCGTCCTTACTTGGAGGAACACAGCTGTAGGAGATGTGCAGGTATTTGTAGGTGCCAAAACACGGATCAGTGAAGATGTGGTTGGAGGAATGCACTGTGCATGTGCTTCTTCCTTCGCATCTTAACGAGAGAGAGAGAGAAGGACTTGTATGTTGGAAAAACACCCCAGAAGCCACTTATAGACTGAACAACACAGACTGAAAGATGTTTTTAGATATGAAGCAGACATTACATCCTGCTTTTTACTTAGCAAGGATACATACACAGACAGCCCTTTACACCTTAACACAGTAGAACTTGTGATAACTAATACTGACCTTTCCCTTGTTATGGGGAGTGTTGTGGGAGCATAGCAGTTGGTGTTGCTAAGCTGATGTGCAGGTCGTCCAGAAGAGCAGGTGGTTTCATCAGTCCGGCCATAACTGGCGTCATGGATGTGGATTACGTTTGAACCTGGGTTGGAAGGACAAGCGTTACACCCTGACATGGAAGCAAAAGATGACAGGTACATTTATTTGTTCAAATAATTGAATCTGGCAATTGAGGTTAGGCCAAGCTTGCTACATAGCACCCACACAGCTGATTAGATACTCTGTTCATTTAAAGTGGATAGCACTGCCTCTATGTAGTAGCCTGTTCTTTTCAAAAGATGGCAGTGCCAACCATTTTCTTTTCAAAAGATGGTTTCAAAAGATGACCGTGCCAACCATTTTTTTTCAAAAATGGCAGTGCCAACCATTTTCTTTTCAAAAGATGACAGTGCCAACCATTTTCTTTTTCAAAAGATGGCAGTGCCAACCGTTTTCTTGTCAAAACATGGCAATGCCAATCAGGGGTTCATGGCTATGTGGCTTTAATGGCTAAGTGGCTATATGGTTTTAATGGCTATGTGGCTTTAATGGCTATATGGCTATGTGGCTTTAATGGCTATGTGGCTTTAATGGCTATGTGGCTTTAATGGCTATATGGCTATGTGGCTTTAATGGCTATGTGGCTATAATGGCTATGTGGCTTTAATGGCTATGTGGCTTTAATGGCTATGTGGCTATAATGGCTATGTGGCTTTAATGGCTATGTGGCTATGTGGCTTTAATGGCTATGTGGCTTTAATGGCTATATGGCTATGTGGCTTTAATGGCTATGTGGCTATAATGGCTATGTGGCTTTAATGGCTATGTGGCTTTAATGGCTATGTGGCTTTAATGGCTATATGGCTATGTGGCTTTAATGGCTATGTGGCTATAATGGCTATGTGGCTTTAATGGCTATATGGCTATGTGGCTTTAATGGCTATGTGGCTTTAATGGCTATGTGGCTATAATGGCTATGTGGCTTTAATGGCTATGTGGCTTTAATGGCTATATGGCTATGTGGCTTTAATGGCTATGTGGCTATAATGGCTATGTGGCTTTAATGGCTATGTGGCTTTAATGGCTATGTGGCTATGTGGCTTTAATGGCTATGTGGCTTTAATGGCTATGTGGCTTTAATGGCTAAGTGGCTTTAATGGCTATGTGGCTATGTGGCTTTAATGGCTATGTGGCTATAATGGCTTTAATGGCTAAGTGGCTTTAATGGCTATGTGGCTATAATGGCTATGTGGCTTTAATGGCTATGTGGCTTTAATGGCTATATGGCTATGTGGCTTTAATGGCTATGTGGCTATAATGGCTATGTGGCTTTAATGGCTATGTGGCTTTAATGGCTATGTGGCTATAATGGCTATGTGGCTTTAATGGCTATGTGGCTATAATGGCTATGTGGCTTTAATGGCTTTAATGGCTATGTGGCTATAATGGCTATGTGGCTTTAATGACTATGTGGCTTTAATGGCTAAGTGGCTATATGGTTTTAATGGATATGTGGCTTTAATGGCTATGTGGCTATAATGGCTATGTGGCTTTAATGGCTATCTGGCTATAATGGCTATGTGGCTTTAATGGCTATGTGGCTATAATGGCTATGTGGCTTTAATGGCTTTAATGGCTATGTGGCTTTAATGGCTATGTGGCTTTAATGGCTATGTGGCTATGTGGCTATGTGGCTTTAATGGCTATGTGGCTATATGGCTATGTGGCTTTAACGGCTATGTGGTTTTAATGGCTATGTGGCTTTAATGGCTATGTGGCTTTAATGGATATGTCGCTATAATATATATATATATATATATGTTTTTATCTGAAAACTGTTACAAATCTGGTCCAGAAGTCAAGCTTGTGTAGGTCAGTGTGTGTATATACAGAGTCAAGCTTTTGTAGGTCAGTGTGTGTATATACAGAGTCAAGCTTTTGTAGGTCAGTGTGTGTATATAGAGTCAAACTTTTGTAGGTCAGTGTGTGTATACAGAGTCAAGGTAATAAAATGTGTGAAACACAAACCACATTCCAGTTTTCCTTCGCCACCTTCACATGTCTGGCTGGTCCTTTCCTCTGAAAGAAAGGAATCTGTGAGTTTATGTAAACGCTCCAGTTATGTGACCTGAGCACATTAAATACTCCAGTTATGTGACCTGAGCACATTAAATACTCCAGTTATGTGGCATTAGTGTTGGGTGGAGGATGTTAGTGTTGATCTGTAGGGTGGAGGATGTGATGTGGCCTTAGTGTTGATCTGTAGGGTGGATCTAGTTATGTGGCCTTAGTGTTGATCTGTAGGGTGGAGGATGTGATGTGGCCTTAGTGTAGATCTGTAGGGTGGAGGATGTGATGTGGCCTTAGTGTTGATCTGTGACGCTGGGGGGAGGTGAACATGACATGGGGGAGATGAATGACATGGGGGAGGTGATAATGGGGAAGGTGAACATGACATGGGGGAGGTGAACATGACATGGGGGAGGTGATCATGACATGGGGGAGGTGAACATGACATGGGGAGGTGATCATGACATGGGGGAGGTGAACATGACATGGGGGAGGTGATCATGGGGGAGGTGATCATGACATGGGGGAGGTGAACATGACATGGGGGAGGTGAGCATGGGGGAGGTGATCATGGGGGAGGTGAGCATGGGTGAGGTGATCATGGGGGAGGTGAGCATGACATGGGGAGGTGAACATGGGTGAGGTGATCATGGGGGAGGTGAGCATGACATGGGGAGGTGATCATGGGGGAGGTGAGCATGACATGGGGAGGTGAACATGACATGGGGGAGGTGATCATGACATGGGGGAGGTGATCATGGGGGAGGTGAGCATGACATGGGGGAGGTGAACATGACATGGGGGAGGTGAACATGACATGGGGGAGGTGATCATGGGGGAGGTGAGCATTGGGGGAGGTGAACATGACATGGGGGAGGTGAACATGGCATGGGGGAGGTGAGCATTGGGGGGAGGTGATGCTCTGCTGTGGGTGCTCACCTGGGGAGACACAGCGATAGAGGACCTCCAGGTACTTGGAGATGCCGGCGCACGGATCTGAGAAGATGAGCGATGAAGCCTTCACCATGCAGGTCATCCTTCCATCACACCTTCACAGGAGAGGAGAGGGGGAATAGAACACTGATATCACACCTTCACACTGATATCACACCTTCACAGGAGAGGAGAGGGGGAATAGAACACTGATGTTGAGAGAGGTGTTGCTGTGTTTGACCAATCACTGTCATTGGAGGCTGCTGAATGGTCTACCTTGGTTTATTATTTCAAAAGCAACACAATATAGTTATATTACCTTGAACATGACAAAACATGGATGACCAGCCATTAATGTCCCCCGGTGGAGTATTTACCTTGTTCTCTGACATTAACACATACAATATGCAGCTTTAGACTGTCAATGACATGCTCAGATGCTTTTCTTTTTTTAGCAGAATGTTAGACTTTTGCCTTCATTATGACTGGAGAGTGAGGAGATTGTCATGAAGTGAGTGGGTGAGACAGATGAGGCGAGATCAGAGAGTATTTGGATCAGACTCGTCGTGGACCCTTGGACCCGATAGTGCTGAGAGCGCCTCCTCCACCTCACTGTGATAACGAGTGGAGGGGGGCAGAGATAACGAGTGAAGTTACTTAATAGTCAAAACGTATCTTCACTGTGTTACTTAATAGTCAAAACGTATCTTCACTGTGTCACTTAAGAGTCAAAACGTATCTTCACTGTGTTACTTAATAGTCAAAACGTATCTTCACTGTGTTACTTAATAGTCAAAACGTATCTTCACTGTGTCACTTAAGAGTCAAAACGTATCTTCACTGTGTTACTTAATAGTCAAAACGTATCTTCACTGTGTCACTTAAGAGTCAAAACGTATCTTCACTGTGTTACTTAATAGTCAAAACGTATCTTCACTGTGTCACTTAAGAGTCAAAACGTATCTTCACTGTGTCACTTAAGGGTCAAAACGTATCTTCACTGTGTCACTGAAGAGTCAAAACGTATCTTCACTGTGTCACTTAATAGTCAAAACTTGTCTTCACTGTGTTACTTAAGAGTCAAAAGGTATCTTCACTGTGTCACTTAAGAGTCAAAAGGTATCTTCACTGTGTTACTTAAGAGTCAAAATGTATCTTCATTGTGTTACTTAAGTGTCTAATCGTTTTTGCATTGTGTCACTTTAGAGTCATACTGTATTATCATTGTGTGTGTGTGTGTGTGTGGTGTGTGTGTGTGTGTGTGTATGTGGTGTGTGTGTGTGTGTGTGTGTGTGTGTGTGGTGTGTGTGTGTGTGTGTGTATGTGGTGTGTGTGTGTGTGTGTGTTACCGTTTCTTCACTTCTGAGAGAGAGCTGGGGGCGGAGCAGCTGGTGTTGGACAGCTCGTGGCATGAGCGTCCATCAGAGCAGGTGATCCTGTCTGTCCGACCGTAACTGGCCAACTGCACATCAATCAAGTCTGAACCTGATGGACAGACACCAGCAAACAGTGACATGCATGTAATAGCACACACACACACACACACACAAACACATTATACAAACACCACACACCACACACACACACACATACACACACCACACACACACACACACACACAACCACACACACACACGCAACACACACACACACACACACACACACACACACACACACACAACACACACAAACACATACACAACCACACACACACACCACACACACATACAGACACACACACACACAGTATATATACAGTACATACCACAGTCAAGGGAGGTGTATCGATCTTCACATCCCTGGGTATACTCTGAGAGACATACAATATGGTTATACTTCATCTGCACACACACACACACAGCTCATCAAGTTACAGTACACAGATACATGTTATGCATTCATATATAAAATATAACTTTGAATATACATAGGCATTCACACATGTAACCTGCAACCAGCGGTTCAGATATAACCTATAGCCAGCAACCAGATATAATCTATAGCCAGCAACCAGATATAATCTATAGCCAGCAACCAGATATAAGCAACCAGATATAATCTATAGCCAGCAACCAGATATAAGCAACTAGATATAATCTACAGTATAGCCAGCAACTAGATATAATCTATAGCCAGCAACCAGATATAAGCAACTAGATATAACCTATAGCCAGCAACCAGTGTGGGGGGGGGGGGGGGTGACCTATTTAACAACATTTGATTCTTTCTGAGCAATTAAAATGCTTAGAGATACTGCTGTGTACAATCTAAATGTAGTAAAGTATTTTGTAACATATTGATTAGTATTATGACCGCCGCTAGCGAAGCTAGCGAAGCGGTCATATAGGGATTGTCAAAGTTTTTTTTTTTTTTTCCCCGTCATCTACTTCCTGAATTTTTGGTCAACGATACCCGGGACACCGAACCACCGGGGCACATGAAATTTGGTGGGTATGTAGCCCCACTAGACTTTTACGGAAAAATTTCGTTTCGTCCCCGGGGGCCACTCCCCCCCCCGTGCTGGGCCCCCCGAACCGCAAAAAAAGCAGTTTTTCCTAAATAACTACCTGAACCGTGGCACTGAGGATGAAGAATCTTTTATGGTATGTTGGTTTCAAGGGCCCACATCAATTTGGCCCATAATCACTCATTTGTGATTTGCACCCCCCCGGTAAAAAATGAAAATGCAATATTATTCTGCTTTAATCACCCCTATCTTCAGTTAAGATGTTCAGAACTGCACCAAATTTGATGTGTATGATTGACCTGGCATTCTCTGGGGGTATGTCAAGTTTCATAGAATTTCATCCATGGGGGGGTCTAAAAAAAATTAGGTTATGTGTACATTTAGTGACTGTACACTCATTGGCCTGTAGATGGCGGTGCACACATATACACATGCACACACACACAGGCACCCACATACTATCGGTATTAGAACGGCCAATACATAATTACAAATTCAGTAGGATTAAAAGAAAGCCAAAATAAATATTCATCATCATCATGGCTGCATTTCCAGTATTGGCGATAAGTAGTCGTTTGTCCACTAGATGGCGCATCGTTGCAGTGAGACGTAATTTTGTTGGAAGTTAAAAGTGGGTTGGAAAAACAATGGACACTTCCTACAGAGAACGTCTAATAAGGATAGGACGATGTTCACATGAAATGTAATTCCCATTTCTTCTTGAAGCCGAAATAAATCTGAGGATGTTTATCGGACATGCTTGGTTTTTACTGCAGGTACGTTAATCTTATAATATCAATAAGGACCTAGGTAATGTTACAGTTAGCGTTGGTTGAGTGATGGAGGCCAATTTGTTTGATTGCATTTGTAGAAAACTATAAATGTGGTTATACCAAGCAAATTGATAGCAGCACTGTAATTGTATCTTTCGACTGTCATTTGTTACACGTGCTACAAAAATCATTCTGTGCAATGGAAGATTTTAAGTGCGTGCAGGGTGTGAGAGGGGAATCGATGTGCTTTGATTCCAGCTTGGTAGTTGTAGTCTGTGAAATTAAAAAGCACGTGTGTGTGAAGTATCCAAACATTGACACCTTCATTTCATTATGGCTGCTTTAGCAACACACCTTAAGCTACTGTGTAGTGGGTCCCATTTAGAAGTGGCTACTTCATCCGCGCTTTCCTTGACTCATGGAGCTGCGTGAATTTTATTACAACTTTTCGCCACGATATGGCAGTTTAAGTCCGCTTGATACTGTAAGGCGTAAGCCATTGGTTTCCAAAGGAGATTTTATTTGTGTCGCCAGCATAGCCTATTGACAATTTATGTTGTAAATAGGCCTACCTTATAAGCCTACCTGTAGCTTAGGGAAGCTAACAGCTTTCTATTAGGATCTAGTTTGTTAGTTACATTCAGTGCCGGCGCTCCGCACACGCACATCACGCACTGCGCGTAGGGCACCAAGTGCCTGGGGGGGGCACCAAAAAATCTGGGTCGTGAAAAATCACCACAATAGGCTACTAGTGTTAATAACAAATAAAATATGTCTAAAGCATGTTAATATGCAAAAGCAATACAAAAGTAATATAGGCCTAGATCAAATTAGTCGAGAAAAAGGTGAATCTCCTGTGCAGCCCTCTCTCCAGTCTCCCTCTGGTACCCCCTTCCCCCACCTCCCAGTGGTCTGTTCGATTATTCCTCAATCCCAAATTTGGCAGAGAGTAGATGTGACCGGTGGAATACACTCTGCGTTGTGATTTGCTGTTTTTGAGTGACTGACGTGACACGGGATGACGATGTATTCGCGGGCTTTTATTCTCTCTGCAAAACAATAGGGACAATACAGTGAAGCAGGCAGTAGGTTCTCCTTCCCCCAACTCCTCTTCCCCAAAGTGACAGAGACAGGGCCAAAAAGCACAGGTAACCCACACAAAACATACTAAATACAAAATACAAGATATAAAATAAAAGTAACATCAATCATTACATTTAAAAGGTTAACACAACTAGTCGCTAGGATTTAACCATTAAACTATGCTACCTAGCCTAGCTCCTGATAGAGACCTAATGGAAGTAGCTAGCTAGTATGGCTAACTTAGTTAGCAACTACGCTAGCGGGAGCTAGCATGCTAATTAACTGTACAAGGTTACAAGCAAAATAACACCATGACAAAGTGATAAACAAACAGAAAACAATGACACACCTGCAAAACAATAGGGACAATACAGTGAAGCAGGCAGTAGGTTCTCCTTCCCCCAACTCCTGTGGTGAATTATAAATAGCATGCTAAGTACTAGCGATCGCTAACAACATACAGTAGCATTATACAGGGTACAGGCTACAGCCACAGGCTAGTCACAGGTTCATTTTACACCATGTGACACGAAAGTACAAAATATAAAGAAATAAACAAGAAAGCTCCATAATAGATAAAACAAAGTGTACAGAAAGTAAGTATAGGTAAAGTGATAGTTATGATAGTAGTGAAAGACAGTATAGGGTGAAGATATTTAATATAACATGAAAGGAGGGATAGACAGATAACATACCTCTTCCCCAAAGTGACAGAGACAGGGAAGAGGTGAAGGGCACAGCGAAATATGAATATGAAAAATTGATACATTAGAGGGGGCGGGAGACTACGGAGGCCCACTAGGACTCTCACTGTACTGGCGATACAAGGCAGTGTGTCAAGGCAAAAACCATCTTTGTGTAATTATAAAACAATAGAAATGTGACCTGTTACATAGACATCGCCTTGAAAAGGCACTAAGAGTCGGGGGCGGAAAAAAGGAAAAAAAAGGAGACAGCGGGATGATGCTCGCGCTTGCAGTTAAGACAATGTTTTAAATCAATTTAAAAAAAGGTTTGTAGCCCTTGCGTGTATGCATGTCTATGCTTATGCCAGGTAATACTACTACCGTCAATAGGCCTACACTTTGTAACGTAAGCTCCTACTAGCCATGTTCATGTTCAAGTGTTAGGCCTACATTGCAAATGATTTGATGCTGGCTAGCTAGTTATTTTACGTTGTGGCTATGGATATGGATTATGGGTTATTGAATGCAATTCAACACTTTCCTTTAACGTTAGCAATCGGTGCATAAGACTAGCAATCCTTCCTCAGGTTGCTAGCTAGCAATGCTATTTCTGATTATGCTTAATCTGGGTTTGCTATTTCTTTGAGCCATCAGAGATATAGTCAGGTAACTTTAGCCTATTAGCATAGTTTGCTTTGCATTTCAGGACGCTTTTTTGGCGTTTGTTATCAATTATGATCAAACGATCTAATTGTGTAGTGAAAAAGTAACGCTACAAGTGACACTTTCACAACGTAATGAAATGATTGGGAACAACTCTTGGTAAGGTGAACTTTGAAAAACCCTGCAACTGAACATGATATGATTTTGCCAAATTAGACAGCTTTAGATAAATTTACTAGTTGTTGTTCTATGCGGTCATTTCCAAGATACTAGGCCAATAGCGACATCTGTTGGTGAAACTGCAATTAGAAAAAATAAGAAATTCTGAATGGTTTTTATTCCTTTGGTGGTGGTGGTGGTTGGTTGGGGTGTGTGTGTGTGGGGGGGGGGGGGGGGGGGGCACCACGGGCACCACCAAGCATTTGTGCTTAGGGCACCCAAATGGCTAGCGCCGGCCCTGGTTACAGTTTTGTCATAACTCCCTGATGCATTTTTGCATTTAGAATAGCCAGAGCGTGGATATCTCAATCGGAAAATTAAACAATATCGGGTGCCTATGGACTAGGCTGGGTGAACCCAGCCTGATCTGCCTGCTATTTATTTTTTGATTTCTTAAAAGACTGAGCTTGGTCTGGTGAAAGCCAGACTAGCCATGGACCTCAGTTACACAATGCAAGGGAACATGAATCAGCCTATATTTGCACGAACAATAACGGACAACAGCTCTTCAACTTTGGCCCGTTAAAATGTGTATGAACAGTCTAGCGACGCATTTCATCAAGGCCCATTTGGACATGTCAGTTATTTGCACCACTGGTTAGATGTAAAACAGCATTTCGTTTCAGACTACTGTTACTTAATTTGTGCATTAACAATAACGTTTCAGACTACTGTTACTTAATTTGTGCATTGACAATAAAGTATTACATGAACTAAAGATGACTAAAATCTTATGTAGAAGAAGAAACATTCACAAAAAATCCATCCATCCAAAAATGACCTTTGTTTTTGATAGCTGTGGAAAACGGCATGGAACTGACAGAGATGTTTTTGTTTATAAATACATAAATAAATAAATAAATAACATTATGCTGATACCTTTTGCTTTTCCCAAATACAATGTAGCCTACAGGTGTAAGTGACCTTTCATCAATCCAGTTGCAATGGATGAACTGTGATGAACTGCCCTACTTGTGATTGTTTAGAGATTTTAAAGGTTTTATAACAATGCTACATCTTCTTTGGCTATTCTACAATCTATTCACCTTTCAGCACCAGTAGGCTACTTTCTGTGCAGCCGCACACACACACTCAGGCATGCCAAACAAGCATACACAAAAGTTTCAAGAGTGGGGGATGGAGTAAAATATGGAGACAAATTGAAGTGTGATTTATTTTCGCGGAACGGATATACAGGACTGAGCGGCGGTCATATTTTGTACCGCTATGCGGTACATCTAGTTATTTCTAATTTAATTGCTCTCAGATACTGCTGTGTAAACTGTAAATTGAACCCTTTTGTGCCCCTGGGTGCAGACAGGACAAGGGACCCAGGCCACCTTAAAAGGTGAAAGAAGCATTAATCCCTTGAGGCCTAGGCAGTGTCATGTGCCATTGCAAGGGTCATCTATACCTGCTATATCAGTGTCATGTGTGATTGCAAGGGTCATCTATACCTGCTATATCAGTGTCATGTGCCATTGCAAGGGTCATATATACCTGCTATATCTGTTTTTGTGTTTAGTATTTTGTCTGGACAGTCAGGGATTTTTTCCCATCTGGGAAAGTATAATGTGATAATACTGGCACATGTCCCTCATGTCAGCCTTTATATCAAGGAAAACATATTGGTGTTATTGCATTAATGTCACCAGGAAGCATGCCAGCAGAAATAACTATTCATTTTTTAGGTGGGACTGTTTGGAATCTAGCCATATAAGAGTCATGATGGTGGGGTATTCTATGGCTTAGCAATTTACAAGAACATACAGTATGTACTAAGTGACTTGTCACTGAATGAGGTGTCGTGGGCTTTATGGAAATATATCCTTTAGTTTATATATCTTTTATGTAGTATCTTTATTCTGTGTAATATCATTGTTTTGTGAAACTGAAGTCTGTAGTATGTTCAGTGTGGGAAAGGAAGACTGGTTCAAGTGAAAGAGCAGACCTGGCAGAAAATGTCATAGATAAGGTTTGGTGCCAGGAAATGTAAGCAAAACCTAAAGAATGGCAAAACCTAAAGAATGTAGGAATAACAGGATGAGAGGGCAAAGGTGGAGTACCGTACTTGGTCAGTTATCTGTAAACATGAGGGTCTTTTCTGGGATGACTTGAAGGGGTATAAAGGCTGGACAACAGCCAGAGGATGTTAGCTCACTTTGCTTAGCTTAGCTTTCACTTGCTTGCTTGCTTCACCAATGCTCCGGAGTGCATTAAAGCCATCATCTGCAGTATACATCCACAGTGTGCGGACTTCTTTTGAGTTGTATTATTTAATTTGGATTTGACACCACAGAGGAATGTCTTGTCATTGGATGGAGAATGTGCCTAATACTCCAGGCACATTCCAACTTTTGAATATTTGATAAGGACAGCAAGTTCATTACTTTGGGTTGTTATCATATTACAATTGCAGACCAAAGACCAGGGGTGGGCAAACGTTTTGGCTCAAGGGCCACATTGGGTTTTGAAAATTGGTTGGCGGACCATGCCAGAGCCCTGCCCGTTCCATAGATGATTGACTTGTTTCATTTCCATTTCTGTGCTTCCAGCTCAGTGGCTGTAAGTGGGTCAGGAACAGGATTTCAAGTGATTTTGCACAAATGGCCCAAAAAGAGAAAACCTTTAATATAATTATCATGTCTGATGCACACTCCTACAAACAACATTGTATTGCACGATAGGTAGTATACAATGGCATTGTAGTGCACGATAGGTAGTATAGTGTACAATGGCAGTGTGACTTATTAGTATTGTGTTTAGACTCTGCCATAAGACTCCTTTATCTCTTATTGTGTTTAGACTCTGCCATATGACTCCTTTATCTCTTATTGTGTTTAGACTCTGCCATAAGCCTCCTTTATCTCTTATTGTGTTTAGTCTCTGCCAAAGGCCTCCAGTATTGTGTTTAGACTCTGCTATAGACCTCCAGTATTGTGTTTAGACTCTGCCATAGGCCTCCAGTATCTCTTACAGGGGTATGTAAACATTTCAAATCTAGCTTTACTGACTTTAAATGGCTATTCTGATATTAACCCTTAAAACTCAAGCATTTTTTGCATTTTTATGCATTGTTGCTATTTTTTAATGACTTTAAAGAGGTCTCAGGAATGTTCAACACTGACTATCTTATATCCTTTTTTCAGCACAACTAAGCAATATGATTAAAGTATTGTCATTCCATTTCAACTATAAACACAAACATGAGCGAAAAACATGAAAATATTTAAAATCTGATTTATTTTTCAATAAATTATGGGCAAAAACACAAAGGCATGCAGCGTTTTCTTTACTTCCTGATACATTAAAGGTGCTCTAAGCAATGTTGGGTGCTCTAAGCAAAGTCACTTCTGTTGACGTTAAAACAAAACAAAGAGCTAGTTCCCGAAATCCAAGCAGTTACATCCAAGCAGCTCCCCCGAATCCGGCCCGAATTATCCCGAAAATTATACGAGAACAGAGTCTCGAGTAGTTATTGTCTGATAGAACATTAAAAACCGTTCATGGTGATTGGCTGCTCTTTGCCTGCAGCAGTCCTGTGTCTTTTAAAAAAAATGTATGTGTAGTATACTGGAGCTAATTGATAACGCGCATTGATAATAAGCTCATTTTCATTCATTGATAACGCGCATTGATAATAAGCTCATTTAAGCTCATTTTCATTCGTTGATAACGCACATTGATAATAAGCTCATTTTCATTCGTTGATACGGTGCATTGATAATAACCTCATTTTCATTCGTCGATAACGCGCATTGGTAATAAGCTCATTTTCATTCATTGATAACGCGCATTGATAATAAGCTCATTTTCATTCATTGATAACGCGCATTGATAATAAGCTCATTTTCATTCATTGTTGACATGGCAGCTCAGGCTGGTGTTCTGGGCAAAAAAAAAAACGAGTGTACACACTGCAGCCGTGAGGAGAGGGAGAGTGCAGGCTAACCACACACACACACACTGTAGCCGTGAGGACAGGGAGAGTGCAGGCTAACCACACACACACACACACACACACACACACACACACACACTGCAGCCGTGAGGAGAGGGAGAGTGCAGGCTAACCACACACACACACACACACACACACACACACACACACTGTAGCCGTGAGGACAGGGAGAGTGCAGGCTAACCACACACACACACACACACACACACACACACTGCAGCCGTGAGGACAGGGAGAGTGCAGGCTAACCACACACACACACACACACACACACACACACACACACACACTGCAGCCGTGAGGACAGGGAAAGTGCAGGCTAACCACACACACACACACACACACACACACACACACACACACTGCAGCCGTGAGGACAGGGAAAGTGCAGGCTAACCACACACACACACACTGCAGCCGTGAGGACAGGGAAAGTGCAGGCTAACCACACACACACACACACACACACACACACACACACACTGCAGCCGTGAGGACAGGGAAAGTGCAGGCTAACCACACACACACACACACACTGCAGCCGTGAGGACAGGGAAAGTGCAGGCTAACCACACACACACACACACACACACTGCAGCCGTGAGGACAGGGAAAGCGCAGGCTAACCACACACACACACACACACACACACACACACACACACACACACACACTGCAGCCGTGAGGACAGGGAAAGTGCAGGCTAACCACACACACACACACACACACACTGCAGCCGTGAGGACAGGGAAAGCGCAGGCTAACCACACACACACACACACACACACACACTGCAGCCGTGAGGACAGGGAAAGTGCAGGCTAACCACACACACACACACACACACACACACACACACACACACACACACACTGCAGCCGTGAGGACAGGGAAAGCGCAGGCTAACCACACACACACACACACACACACACACTGCAGCCGTGAGGACAGGGAAAGTGCAGGCTAACCACACACACACACACACACACACACACACACACACACACACACACTGCAGCCGTGAGGACAGGGAAAGCGCAGGCTAACCACACACACACACACACACACACACACACACACTGCAGCCGTGAGGACAGGGAAAGCGCAGGCAGCCATAAGGAGGAGTGATTGGTTGTATAAAACGTTCCTGATGTCTGGGTTACACAAAGCTACAACAACATAATCATTGTGTTTCATTAATGACTGTTTAGTTTATACATCAAAACATATTGTGGTATAAAGTAGGCTATGCCTATTAGCATTACAGGTTCTATACGCACTATAAGCGTATAAGTGGGCTGGATTACCAAATGACAGACAGTTGAATATCTGAATGAAAATAAATTTGGTGCAGAGTTTTACAATCCATGTCACACGACGACCGTGTGAATGTGAATAATACTATGACACAAGCAAGTGAATGACTATAAATAGACACTATACCATCAAGGTTCCAAATCCCAGTGCACTGCCCTTCTTCCCCAGGTGCTTATGGTGTGTAGTGTACTGTAACTATTGAAAAGTCTAAAAGTAGTATACATCGTATACTGGGGGGTATATGTTGCAGACTTTATTTTTGGTGTGAACAACACGTTTTGCAATTTGCTTCATCAGGTTCACGTTCACAGTCAATCTGACACCTGCAGGTGATATTGGTGGTATCATCATCACATGACCACACCTGACCCAGTGAGACTACTCCAACACTCTAACACAGGGGTGGGCAAACTTTTTGGCTCAAGGGCCACATTGGGTTTTTAAAATTGGCCGGCGGGCCGCACAACAAACTCCCCCCCCACACACACATTTTTTATAGCGTATAATTTAGTATGAAAAGTATTTATTTTAATTTTAAAATATTACTTGCTTAAAAATACTGCTAATTTTATGCTGTTTAACAAATGTATAAATTGTGCAGTCGCTTTAAGACAGTCGCTTTAATTCACGTTTATTTCTCAATGATCTTCTGCCTGCTCCGCTATGGCTAGTGCTGTACCTACGGCTGGGCCCTCAGAGTTTTTAAATGGTCAGTAGTGGGAACTACTGTTGCCTTCATGATTTCCTTTTAACAGTTTCTTATAAGGAGATATCAATGATCGACAATGACAAGCCAGCTGGAACCTGCGGCTCTCTCTCCCTCTCGTGAGTGCAGACGTGTTCCCAATTAAATGGATCGCATAATGTTCACGTTAAATCTGCTGCAAAGGAGATAACTAAGAGTTAACTTAGTTTAACATAATGTTCTCTCTATTTAACATGATGTTTTGACATTGACATTGTAAACGTTCTCTAAGGAGAGTGAAAAGCAGTTTGCAGTAAAGCTAACCAACGCCGTCTATCGCAGGAAAAAATAGCGAGCAGCCTGATAACCAAATGAAATGCTCGGCGGGCCGGATGAAAGTGCTTGGCGGGCCGGATCCGGCCCGCAGGCCGCAGTTTGCCCACCCCTGCTCTAACACAACAACCCCGTAACACCGGTCACAACTGCCCCATAACACTCTAACACAACTGCCCTATAACACCGGTCACAACTGCCCCATAACACTCTAACACAACTGCCCCATAACACCGGTCAGTACTCCAACACTCTAACACACCTGCCCCATAACACAACTGCCCCATAACACCGGTCACAACTGCCCCATAACACTGGCCAGTACTCCAACACTCTAACACACCTGCCCTGTAACACCGGTCAGTACTCCAACCCTCTAACACACCTGCCCCATAACACAACTGCCCCATAAGACCGGTCACAACTGCCCCATAACACTGGCCAGTACTCCAACACTCTAACACACCTGCCCTGTAACACCGGTCAGTACTCCAACCCTCTAACACACCTGCCCCATAACACACCTGCCCCATAACACCGGTCAGTACTCCAACACTCTAACACAACAGCCCCATAACACAACTGCCCCATAACACCGGTCAGTACTCTAACACACCTGCCCTGTAACACCGGTCAGTACTCCAACCCTCTAACACAACAGCCCCATAATACCAGTCTGCTATACCAATTTTTGATAACACGATGCACAATTATTTTGAAAAATAACAACTTTGGACATAATGTGTTATTTATCAGACAGCAATGTGTATGTATGTGTGTGGGTTGTGTGGGTTATGTGTGTGTGGGGAGGGGTGTTGTGTGTGTGTATGTATGTGTGTGGGTTGTGGGTGTGTGTGTGTGTGTGTGTGTGTGTGTGTGTATGTATGTGGGTTGTGGGTGTGTGTGTGTGGGTTGTGGGTGTGTGTGTGTGTGTGTGTGTGTGTGTGTGTGAAGGAAGTGAGACTTACTTGCTTTAGTCCCCACACTGCAGGCACAGATCACCACTAGAGGAGAGACAGCGTACACAGATGTGACACATACAAACACACACACACACACACACAGATACATAGACACACACACTCACAATATATACCTGTCACAACATCTCTCTCACACACATACACTATCTCTCTCTCTCACACACACACAATATATATATATATATATAATTGTGCAGATTAATCGATTCCTTACTGGATCATTGATTGGAACATTTACTTTTAAAAAACGCCCTGATGGTGTTGATAAAAACAAAGTGTTGAAAATAAAGTCCTTTGCAATGTCTGCAGCAAGGAATTTGCATATCACCGGAGTTCATCAACTCTATAGTCGCACATCAATGCATTCAGTTTTGAATTTATTTCATCAGCATATTAGGTCATATAATAGATTATTATGGCCGTTATTTGAACAGTGAAAATAATAAGAGTTTTTGAACTTTAATGTCACTAATGCTGATTATTCAATGATTCATTTGAATTTAAATATTTAAAATACTTTCACAGCAAAAAAAAATGTAGATTAATTAATCACAGAGTATGTAATTAATTAGATTATTATTTTTAATCGATTGACAGCCCTAATATATATATATATATATTTTTTTTTTTTTTTTTTTTCTCTCTTTCTTACTCTCTCTCTCTCTCTCTCTCACTCACACACACACACACACACACACACACCGACACACACACACACACACACAGACACACACACACACACAGACACACACACACACACCGACACCGACACACACACACACACCGACACACACAGACACACACACACACACCGACACCCACACACACACACCGACACCGACACACACACCGACACACACACACACACCGACACACACACCGACACAGACACACACACACACACCGACACACACACACACACACACACACACACCCACACACACACAGACACAGACACACACACACACACACACACAGACAGACTTACAGGAGATGAGAGTGAGCTTGATGGCCGACTCCATGGTTCCTGAGAGGATGAGGGGTCACTCACTAGCATCAGGTTCTTATAGCTCAGAGCCAAGTGCCCAATCAGGAAGCTGGGTTGTTGTTAAGGATTGACTGGCCCAATCAGGAAGCTGGGTTGTTGAGGAATGTCACTAGTTTCCTGCTTCGATATGGTGGATAAGGATCAAATGTGAGGGCACACTTGACTTGATGTGACCGATAGTGAACAGTGAGAGAGAGAGAGAGTTTTGAGAGAGAGAGAGAATTTGTCTCATCTAAACTTGATTACTGCAACGCCTTATTCACCTGTTTAAATCGTCATTCCATCTCTCGTTTACAAACTGTTCAGAATTCAGCAGCCAGACTTTTGACAAAGTCTAAATTTAGGGAACACATCACCCCAGTTCTGGCCAATCTTCACTGGTTGCCAGTGAGTTTTAGGATTGATTTTAAAATCCTCCTTATTACCCATAAAGCATTACATGGTTTGGCACCTGACTATTTAACAGATTTATTAACCCCCTACTGTCCAGCTCGGCCCCTCAGATCCTCCAGCCTGGGACTTTTAGTTGTTCCAGAAAGTAAACTGTCAACTAGGGGTGACCGATCATTTGCAGTTAGAGCACCCAAGCTTTGGAACAGCCTCCCTTATAACATCAAATCTGCACCATCTGTGGCTGTTTTCAAATCTAGTCTAAAGACCCACTTATATAAAATTGCTTTCCTTAAATAGTGATTAAATATTAATAATGATTCCACTCATGTCTCTGCTAATTTATTATCATTATTATAATTTCTGTTTGTTTATTTTGTCTTGGGTACGATACTGTATACCTTTTCTATTTTCTTTTTTATATATATTTAGTTAAGTTTGTATTTGTAGTTTGGTAGTTTACTATTTTATCATTTTTTTTAATTATTACTATTATTATTATTATTGTTGTTATCGTTACTATTGTTTTGTTTTTTGCTTTGTTTTGTTTGTTTGTTTGTCTGTAGAGCACTTTGTGCTATGTGCTTGAAAAGGGCTATATAAATACATATTATTATTATTATAGAGAGAGAGAGAGAGAGAGAGAGAGTGTGTGTATGTATGTGTGTGTGTGTGTATGTGTCTGTGTGTGTGTATGTACCATATGTGTGTGTGTGTGTGTATGTATGTGTGTGTGTATGTATGTGTGTGTGTGTGTGTGTGTGAATGGCCCTTGTAATATGATTGACATACAGTATGTAAGTCAATCATGTATTGGATAAAAAGTGTTTGCTAAATGAAAAAATGTAAATTCATATTCATTATCTTCCATTTACACACACACTATTTCAAGACCATAAATGAGAAAATAATGGTGTTAAAAGCGAAAATATCCCGTTAAATATAATGCTAGTGATACTGCAATTAAAAACAAACATATCCCGTTAAATATAATGTTAGTGATACTGCAATTAATAACAAACATATCCCGTTAAATATAATGCTAGTGATACTGCAATTAAAAACGCACATATCCTGTTAAATATAATGCTAGTCATACTGCAATTAAAAACGCACATATCGCGTTAAATATAATGCTAGTCATACTGTAATTAAAAACAAACATATCCCGTTACATAATGCTAGTCATACTGCAATTAAAAATGACATGTCCGGTTAAAAAAGTGTCAAAGCTGAGTCCAGGTTTTCAGTTGTTTTGGTTTGAATACTGTTTGCATGAGCACATGAACCTGGTCATGACAGACAGACACAGAGCAGAGGGAAGCAGAGTAAACATTCACATGTTGCACACCCAATCTTTTAGATAAAAAATACATCTGGCTAAACCCTTGCCCATAATATCTGGACTCATTCAATAACAATCCATGGATTAATGTTCATGATTAGTTATGCTTGTAGTTAATTTATCCTTAATCTCATTACCTCAACTGGGTTGTGTAACACTAAAATAAAACATAAACATATCACTGCATCTGGTCATGCATGTTAAAGGAATGCAGAAGTACACATCTGGGTTTTTACCTTTGAAAACCTGCTAAACTTGCTTGTGTCTTGACTTATACAACAGAACGTTTCACTGCTATAATTACGCTTTCTTGGACTTTTACTGATGAGATCCTGGATGTAATGCATATTTCATCAGCTGTGTGAAACTCAACTGTAAATAAGAACACTACCCATGGCCCAGGAGCACACAGGCTAACCTGCATAAAAACACCATCCAGGGCCCAGGAGCACACAGGCTAACCAGCATAACAACACCATCCAGGGCCCAGGAGCACACAGGCTAACCAGCATAACAACACCATCCAGGGCCCAGGAGCACACAGGCTAACCAGGGCCCAGGAGCACACAGGCTAACCAGCATTCTGCACTGGCCTTGTAAATAAGCTGGAGCTCATTTTCATCTGTTGTCCCTAGCCACACACACACACAGTTTCACACACACACAGACACACACACACACACAGTTTCACACAAACACACAGACACAGACACACACACACACACACACACACACACACACACACACAGTTTCTCTCTCTCACACACACACACACACACACACACAGTCAGTTTCATGATAGAGAGAGCGAGCCTTAGTGCTTTCCTGTTTATGATCATTTCATCACTGAAGATGATGAAACTGCCTTGTGTTATCGTTGCAGCGTTTCTTATCTTCTTCCTGTCAAAATGACCGTGTTTCTATGAAGAACACAGGAGCACAGGACCTGTCTGTTTAAGAGCAGCCTTGGAGCTGAGGAGGAACCGTCGCCATGGCAGCTGTGGTAAGAATGAGTTATTATTATTATTATTATTATTATTATTATATTAGCAGCAGTAGTAATAGTGTTCTGTATTCAGTTGTATGGAGATTATTATTATTATTATTATTATTATTATTATTATTATTATATTAGCAGCAGCAGTAGTAGTGTTCTGTATTCAGTAGTAGTGGAGGGCAAGCGTAGCAGCAGCAGCAGCAGCAGCAGCAGTAGTGTTCTGTATTCAGTTGTATGGAGGGCAAGCGTAGCAGCAGCAGCAGTAGTGTTCTGTATTCAGTTGTATGGAGATTATTATTATTATTATTATTATTATTATTATTATTATTATATTAGCAGCAGCAGCAGTAGTGTTCTGTATTCAGTTGTATGGAGATTATTATTATTATTATTATTATTATTATTATTATTATTATATTAGCAGCAGCAGCAGTAGTGTTCTGTATTCAGTTGTATGGAGATTATTATTATTATTATTATTATTATTATTATTATTATTATATTAGCAGCAGCAGCAGTAGTGTTCTGTATTCAGTTGTATGGAGATTATTATTATTATTATTATTATTATTATTATTATTATTATATTAGCAGCAGCAGCAGTAGTGTTCTGTATTCAGTTGTATGGAGATTATTATTATTATTATTATTATTATTATTATTATTATTATATTAGCAGCAGCAGCAGTAGTGTTCTGTATTCAGTTGTATGGAGATTATTATTATTATTATTATTATTATTATTATTATTATTATTATATTAGCAGCAGCAGCAGTAGTGTTCTGTATTCAGTTGTATGGAGATTATTATTATTATTATTATTATTATTATTATTATTATTATATTAGCAGCAGCAGCAGTAGTGTTCTGTATTCAGTTGTATGGAGATTATTATTATTATTATTATTATTATTATTATTATTATTATATTAGCAGCAGCAGCAGTAGTGTTCTGTATTCAGTTGTATGGAGATTATTATTATTATTATTATTATTATTATTATTATTATTATATTAGCAGCAGCAGCAGTAGTGTTCTGTATTCAGTTGTATGGAGATTATTATTATTATTATTATTATTATTATTATTATTATTATTATATTAGCAGCAGCAGCAGTAGTGTTCTGTATTCAGTTGTATGGAGATTATTATTATTATTATTATTATTATTATTATTATTATTATATTAGCAGCAGCAGCAGTAGTGTTCTGTATTCAGTTGTATGGAGATTATTATTATTATTATTATTATTATTATTATTATTATTATATTAGCAGCAGCAGCAGTAGTGTTCTGTATTCAGTTGTATGGAGATTATTATTATTATTATTATTATTATTATTATTATTATTATATTAGCAGCAGCAGCAGTAGTGTTCTGTATTCAGTTGTATGGAGATTATTATTATTATTATTATTATTATTATTATTATTATTATATTAGCAGCAGCAGCAGTAGTGTTCTGTATTCAGTTGTATGGAGATTATTATTATTATTATTATTATTATTATTATTATTATTATATTAGCAGCAGCAGCAGTAGTGTTCTGTATTCAGTTGTATGGAGATTATTATTATTATTATTATTATTATTATTATTATTATTATATTAGCAGCAGCAGCAGTAGTGTTCTGTATTCAGTTGTATGGAGGGCAAGCGTAGCAGCAGTAGTAGTAGTGTTCTGTATTCAGTTGTATGGAGGGCACATATGTGACAGTAATAATGGTAGTAGCACCATTTCCCAGAGTGCTTTTCATGAACCGTCAGGGTCCCCTTGAGCCATCTAGCATGGTGTCATGGTGTCTTGGTGTCATGTTGTCTTGGTGTCATGTTGTCTTGGTGTCATGGTGTCATGTTGTCTTGGTGTCTTGGTGTCATACCAAAATGCCCACAGGACTCATGATGCTGCTGGATTATGTTGCTCCAGACACAACTCTGCCCATGACATGGCAAAACCTTGGACCTCCTTCGTCTTGAGTGTGCCCTAGTATAAGAAACCTAGAGGCCCCAGGCAGAGTTGGAAATGCTCATTCATGCCTTCATCTGGTCCCGTATTGATTACTGTAATGCTGTTCTCTATCGTATGGAGACTATCTCTCCACCCATTACATATTCCATATGTATGGGGGATTGATCTACCGGATCGTGTAACGTGGATACTTCTTTAAGACACACTGGTGGCACCGGCCATGCCCTCGATTAGTGTTGTTTAAACACCTGTGCTGGTGTGAGGTTAGCGCTTTTTTGATCTCCACACGGACGTGCGTGACTCGAAGACAAGGTAAGAATAATTGAAACCCAATTAATGGCACAACAGCCGCTTGCCTGCCGCTGAAGCCGCAGATGAGCAGTGGGAGAACTGGCTTTCTCTCTGGTGGTTGTATCCATTCATTCTCCTTACTGTTGCGACTTTGTTTCCAAACAGGTAGCCAGTCCAAATGACGGATTGCATACAAGGTTGTGTTGCTAACGTGACCAGGAGCGACAGGTTGCAGGACAGGCATTAGCTTGTTTGTTCTCCTCCGTCTGAACTAGGCTACTATCGGGTAAGTTTCTCCGTACGGCGTATTACACACATTGTTGTGTGTTTAACGCGGCCGAGGAGACTGGGTGCGAGGCCCAGGCAATTGCCTGCTTGTCCTCCACCTGTCACAGACCGCGAGATGGTGCATGTGAGCTGCAAACGCGCAGACTCCATAGCTGCTTAAGCTCAAACAAACTTTGTGGTAAACAAACCCTTGTGGCCAGACGTAGCGTCACCACGCAAGGTCTCATTTTGTATTAAAGGGAAATGTTTACGGCAAAATCAAACAGGTAAGTGTATTCTAAACAGTGCACTGAAATGATCTGGCTAAGTATAAGTATATAAGTATATATACTCTTTTGATCCCGTGAGGGAAATTTGGTCTCTGCATTTATCCCAATCCGTGAATTAGTGAAATACACACAGCACACAGTGTACACACAGTGAGGTGAAGCACACACTAATCCTGGCGCAGTGAGCTGCCTGCAACAACAGCAGCGCTCGAGGAGCAGTGAGGGGTTAGGTGCCTTGCTCAAGGGCACTTCAGCCATGCCTACTGGTCGGGGTTCGAACCGGCAACCCTCCGGTTACAAGTCTGAAGCGCTAACCAGTAGGCCACGGCTGCCCAAATCCTCCCAGTCACGCTTGTGTGGCATGTACAGTTACATTGCCCATGGAAGATGGACATGACAAATGCATTAGGTGCTTGGGTTTCCGACATGCTGAGGCCGCAAGGAATAACCCAGCGACATGCATGGATTGTTTTATAATGCCCTTCTGCACAAGGGAGGCCCGTTTCCATTTTTTATGGGTAAACGACCCCACTCTCCGCCTGGTGATGGTGATGCTCCCAAGCGGCAGAGGAATGACTCCTCTGACCGGAGCAATGCGCTCTCTCCCCGCACTTTCACGAGGTGCATGGACGCCGTCCTTGGTCCCCTCCACCAGCAAAGCATCCGGATTTTGAATTACCTGGACGACTGGCTGCTATGTGCACAGTCACAGCAGGAGTGCTGCGAACACATATCCAGGCTGCTACAACATATTCAAAGCCTAGGGCTTTGTCTAAATGTAAGAAAGAGCAAACTGGAGCCATCACAGGTCATCAAGTTCCTAGGTACGACTCTGGACTCCAGGGCTGCTCAGATCTCCCTGACTTCGGTGCGGAAGGAGACCATCAGGTCTTGTCTCTCTCTCTTTCACCCTCACAGGAAGATGAGCTGGAGACTATGTCTTCGCCTGTTGGGTCTGATGGCGGCTACTGTTCATGTGGTTCCTCTCAGCTTGCTGCATATGCGGCCAGTACAGCGTTGCTTTCTGAGTCTGGGTCTGAACCCCCAGTCCCCCTCGTCAGCCAGAGTTCGGGTGACGCGGCGTCTCTCCACTGCTCTCCAATGGTGGAGGTACCCAGGGAACTTGCAGCAGGCTGGGCCCAGTGACGCATCGCCAACTACTGGCAACGGATGCCTCACAAGAAGGTTGGGGGGCGGTGCATGCGGGATTCGGGGTCAGAGGTGTCTGGACCAGCAAACAGTTGAGCCAACACATCAATGCACTGGAACTGACAGCAATTCGCCTTGCACTCCAAAGTTTCCTCCCACACTTGAGGGGCCACAATGTGTTAGTCAAAACCGACAGCACAGCGGCAGCTGCTTATGTCAACAGGCAGGGGGGGCTTGGCTCTCCCATCCTAGGACGCCTGGCCCACGAGTTGTGGAGTTGGGCTTACCCACGGTTTCTGTCCCTGAGGGCCACGTACTTACCAGGCTCCCTGAACACTGCGGCAGACTTGTTGTCCAGGGGAGGGCCTCAGCCAGGGGAGTGGAGACTCCATCCAGAGGTGGTTGCGCAGATATGTCAACGCTTTGGGGTCGCCTTAGCAGATCTGTTTGCCTAAAGGGAGACGACACTTTGTGCCATGTTCTTCTCTCTGAGGAGGGACGACCCACCCTTAGGGATGGACGCTCTGGCCCATCAGTGGCCTCTGGGTGTGTGTGTCTGTGCTCTATGCGTTTCCCCCCTTCGGCCTTCTTCATCCTCTTTTATGGACGTTTTATGGAGTGCGGACGTAATCCTGATAGCCCCGAACTGGCCTTACATGCTGTGGTTCTCGGAGATTGTTCTGCTTCTGAATGGCACCCCTTGGGAGCTCCCCATTCGGAGGGATCTGTTGACACAGGCACAGGGGTCCCTGTTTCACCCATTCCCACGGGGCCTGAGGTTGTGGCCGTGGCCCCTGAAAGGGCAGAGTTTCAGGCCTCTCAAATCCAGTAATCCAAACATTGGAGTCGGCAAGGGCATAATCGACCCGTGCAGCCTACGCCTTTCGCTGGGGCAAATTCACATCTTGGTGCGAAACCCATCAGGTGGACCCCCTTGAATCCACTTCACAGCATATGCTTTTTCTGCCAGTGCGTTAAGTACATTTGTCTTGATAAGACTCCTTAAAATAAGTCAAAGTGTTCTCAAATTAAGTCAAAATGATCTTTTGAGAGAGTGCTAGGTAAGTCTCTTCATACTAAAAACAATACCAAAAGGATGTTCTGATCTTAATATAAGATTAATAACACTTGGTTAGATTTTATTTTTTGCATTGTGGCAAAATGTTTCAGTCATCTAGGCCTTCAGCGGGGCATTGCCATTTTCATATTGAATGTTCATCAAGTATTTTTATGCTGAGGTGAACATGCTGATGGTGATGATCTGGGTATTTCAGTAGAAATCTGCACACAGGATGCAGTGGGTGTTTCAGTGCTGCTATGCAGCTGTACAGAGTGGAAATAAGGCAGTTGTTAGTGCAGCGGCCTCTTGTTGTTATCAGCTGTACAGAGTGGAAATAAAGTAGTTGTTAGTGCAGGATCCTGCCTACTCCTCTGCTTATCACTGACATCACTTCCTGTGAAGCTGAAGAGAAACCACATGCACTGCAAAAAACTGCTTATCTAACCAGAGTGTTATTAGTCTTACATTAAACTGCTCACCCTCACTGCTTATCTAACCAGAGTGTTATTAGTCTTACATTAAACTGCTCACCCTCACTGCTTATCTAACCAGAGTGTTATTAGTCTTACATTAAACTGCTCACCCTCACTGCTTATCTAACCAGAGTGTTATTAGTCTTACATTAAACCGCTCACCCTCACTGCTTATCTAACCAGAGTGTTATTAGTCTTACATTAAACCGCTCACCCTATTATTTACCAGCTGAGGGGTAGACTAACTACTCACCCTCTCACTCACCAGCAGGATAGGCCTATCACACATACTGTTAAAGCACTATACGCAGGCCAGGCCTATTACACACTGTTAAATCATTATAAGCACTATAAGCAGGTTAGTCCTAGTACACACACTGTTAAAGTGCTATAAGCAGGCTAGTCAAGTCAAGTCAAGTCAAGTCGGCTTTATTGTCAATTTCTTTACATGCACTGGTCATACAAAGAATTGAAATTTCGTTTCTTACTTTCCCATGCAGACATAGACATACTTTAGACATAGCCATAGACAATAAAAAATAGTGAATTTTTTAACGAAAATAGAGGTAGTTGTGTTGTATATTTACATAGTCCTAGCGTAACCTTCTGACAGAGTAGTAGTAGCAGCAGCATTGTGGCAGAGTGATAAATAACATTTACATGAAGTTTAAACTTGTGCTTGTGTGTACTGTGTGTAAGGCTGCGCAGTCACAGTGCAGTTCCACAGGGCGGTCCTGGGGAGGTGTTGGGGGAGTGAAGCTACTTGCAAGTCTGGTGGTGCGGGAGCAGGAGGCTGAACAGTAGGCCTATTACACACACTGTTAAAGCACTATAAGCAGGCTAGGCCTATTACACACACTGTTAAAGTGCTATAAGTAGGCTAGGCCTATTACACACACTGTTAAAGCACTATAAGTAGGCTAGGCCTATTACACACACTATTAAAGCACTGTATGCAGGCTAGGCCTATTACACACACTGTTAATTACACACACACTGTTAAAGCACTATAAGCAAGCTAGGCCTATTACACACACTATTAAAGCGCTATAAGCATGCTAGGCCTATTGCACGCATGCACGCACACACACTTGCACACATTCACAAAGGCACACACTCACACACACACACACACAGGCACGCACATACAAGCACACAGACACACACAGGCACACACATACAAGCACACAGACACATACACACACACAGGCAAGCACACACAAAAGTTGCAAGAGTAGGGAATGGAGTAGGAGAGACAAATTTGCAAGATTTGTTTTTGTGGAGAGGATGTACATGACTGAGCGGCTTTCATATTTTGTACGGATTCTGTGTAGTGTTAATTTCGTCAGACGAGACGAAATATGTTCGTCAAAAACCTTTTTATCCATGACTAAAATGAGATGTTGACTAAAGATGTTGAGCTAAAAATAGCTCTTTGATAACGAAACTGTGACAAAATATTATTATTTATTATTATTTATTATTTATTTTCGTTATCGAGACAAAACGGGCTCGTTTAGCTTTGGTGGCTGCTCAGACAACTCACGCCTCCTGCCTTAAATGAGGTCAGCCGACGCATTCACATTCCTCCTCCTCTGTTTCTTTGCTCACAGAGTACTCGTCATTCAGATATGACACAACACAGAGTACTCGTCATTCAGATATGACACAACACGGAGTACTCGTCATTCAGATATGACGCAACACGGAGTACTCGTCATTCAGATATGACGCAACACGGAGTACTCGTCATTCAGATATGACACAACACGGAGTACTCGTCATTCAGATATGACACAACACAGAGTACTCGTCATTCAGATATGACGCATCACAGAGTACTCGTCATTCAGATATGACGCAACACGGAGTACTCATCATTCAGATATGACGCATCACGTAATGGAGTACTCGCCAGCATGCTCCTTTCCAACTTCTGCCTCTCCTGTGTGTGCATCGCTAACCTCCACAACGGTAGTCAGAATGGTGAACCCTATAGACTGCCGTGCTGCAATATTAATCTTATTCGTTTGGCCCTTTCTTGCTTAGATTTTGTAATCGAGAAATAGATACAGTATATTCCAATGACCTAGTTATTGTAACCAGAAAATAAGTGAAGTAATTTGCGAGTTGTCTGCCAGCCAGTTTATGTCATGTCAGCAAGCGAACTTTCCCACAACTGCCCACAAAGTACTGCTCAGAGGTGGGACCAAGTCACTGTTTGGCAAGTCACAAGTAAGTCCCAAGTCTTAGCACTCAAGTCCAAGTCAAGTCCCAAGTAAATACAGAGAAGGGCAAGTCAAGTCCAAGTCTCATCAAAGCCAAGTCGAGTCCAAGTCCAAGTCCCAATCTTTTTCAAGTCCTGAACAAGTCATCAGGTACTCTTCACTTAATAATGGCATTATTAGACTATCGATCATAAATTTAAATCTAATCCACAGAATTTTTTTTTATAAATACAGATTAAAATATGTTCAATGTTTCGGTCTTGAAATCTTTTACGATATATGCATGCACATACAATATACACATGTGCATACCTGAGTAATCTGTACAAAACGGATAGCTACATGACAAATAAAAATATTGTTTTTCCAAATTTCGGAGCCCACTGTAAGGATGAGTAATAATTTGACTGATGGCATTTCACTGCACTAGGCCACAGATTTGCCTGCAAACAATTTATTAGGCTGTCTGCCAGTGGCAACTCATAAGGGAAGCCAAGGTCAACACTTTTATATTATTTAAAAGATAATGACACAGTAATTTTGTTTTAAAGTATTCATTTCTTAAGAAATACTACACATGTGATGCCGTTTCTCTCATTTGTAAATGGTGCACTGTCACTTTAAGCCCATTGTGTGCCACTGTCCACACATTCTCATAATGATCTTTTTTACCAGCTCCATTCCTATGGCTAGTCCACAAACTCAAACATTGTTTGTGCCACATGAATAGCACAATATTAACAATGATAAGCATTATATTAAGTTGGCACAAACAGCTTTCATTCCTTTGGAAATAGATGCATGTATGACATGATGCTTGCTTGACATTTTCTGTTTGCAATTAAATGTGAATTATGAGCCTGGTAGCCAGTAGCCACCTAGCTAGCTGAGTGGAATGCGTTTCAATCGGCATATCAATGTGCTTCATGTAAACAAATTATTGAATAGGCCTACTTCAAGACTCACCATTTCCATTAAACAAAGGCAAAGACAACTCTTCATATTCTTGTCCACTTTCCAAATCACAGTGAGTGCAGCCTATGTCATAGTGACCTGGATCTCATAGTTTATAACAGTAGTGAGAACCGGATAAATCCGCAATTTCCCCTAATCTCGTATTTGTTGCCTTCATGATTTCCTTTTATACGTTTCTTATATTTAAAAGAAAATATCAATCATCATCAACAATGACAAGCCAGCTGGAACCTCGTTTTCTCTCCCTCTCGTGCGTGCTTAGATGGGGTTCTCAATTAAATGGAGTAGGCTAGCATAAGTTCAAGTTGGATCTTAATGGAGAGGACTCGAAAAGTATCATCTTTATGTAACATGCTGTTGGTGCATTTTGACATTGTAAACGTTCTCTAACAAGAGTGCAAATCAGTTTGCAGTAAAGCTACTAGTTATTAGCTAAATGTTGGTCGTTTCTCTGTCTCTTGGTGCCCTACACACAGTGCGTAGCGGCAGCACTGAACTGTGCTCTGGACTGGCCGCTTGTCTCCGCTATTTTTTTTTTTTTAGTCGCGGAGGGAAAGCATCTCTGGGACTGGTCCACGATCAGGAAATTTAGTTTTTGACTCCTCGAGACATGTCAAGTCGTCACAAGTCAAAGAGGCAAAGTCCGAGTCAAGTCTCGAGTGAATAGTATTCAAGTCCAAGTCGAGTCGCAAGTCATGCCGAATTTTATCAAGTCAAGTCTGAAGTCATTAAAATCATGACTCGAGTCTGACTCGAGTCCAAGTCATGTAACTCGAGTCCACATGTCTGGTACTGCTTGCTGGCGAAGTGCTGATTTCAAAACATTACTTACAAATAGACATTTTACAAACGGATAACCCCGTCATTGTAACCAAAATATGTCTATGAGTTTTTTTGCAACGCTTATGTCAGTGATGTTGCTACTCCCCACAGTAGGCTGCTTGAAGCAGTTGGCTATCAACACACACGGCGAGTCGACCAGTCAGTCCTTGCGGTTTGCGCTGCCTCATCGCAAGGTTAGAAGTTTTTTGAGGTGTGTGTCGAGCAACGGCGGAAGGCTCGGAGGAGATACCTGGCAACGCAGGGATCTGTAGCCATATGTCGTCCATTCAACAGACAAACAATATATAATATGTTGTGATGGTGATGGGTTTTGTGTTGTGTTCTGTTATGGTGATGGGGTGTTGTGATGGGTTCTGTTATGGTGATGGGCTGTTGTGATGGCGATGGGTTCTGTTATGGTGTTGGGGTTCTGTGATGGTGATGGGGTTCTGTGATGTGATGGGCTGTTGTGATGGCGATGGGTTCTGTTATGGTGATGGTGATGGGGTTCTGTGATGGGTTCTATGGTGGGTTTTGTGGTGGTTATTGGTTCTGTTATGGTGATGGGGTTCTGTTATAGTGATGGGCTATTGTGATAGTGATGGGGTGTTGTGATGGTAATGGGTTCTGTGGCCCTATGTCGTCCATTCAACAGGCAAACAATACATAATATGTTGTGATGGTGATGGGTTCTGTTATGGTGATGGGTTTTGTGTTGTGATGGTGATGGGTTCTGTTATGGTGATGGGTTTTGTGTTGTGATGGTGATGGGTTTTGTGTTGTGATGGTGATGGGTTCTGTTATGGTGATGGGTTTTGTGTTGTGATGGTGATGGGTTCTGTTATGGTGATGGGCTGTTGTGATGGTGATGGGTTCTGTTATGGTGATGGATTCTGTGATGGTGATGGGTTCTGTGATGGTGATGGGTTCTGTTATGGTGATGGGCCGTTGTGATGGTGATGGGTTCTGTTATGGTGATGGGTGTTGTGATGGTGATGGGTTCTGTTATGGTGATGGGGTTCTGTGGTGGGTTTTGTGGTGGTTGTTCTGTTATGGTAATGGTCTGTTGTGATGGTAATGGGGTGTTGTTATGGTAATGGGGTTCTGTGATGGGTTCTATGGTGGGTTTTGTGGTGGTTATTGGTTCTGTTATGGTGATGGGGTTCTCTTATGGTGATGGGGTGTTGTGATGGTGATGGGTTCTGTGATGGGGTTCTGTTATGGTAATGGGGTTCTCTTATGGGTTCTGCAGGTTCTTGTTATACACACTCTTCTCCTCATGAGTTTGAAACACGTCCACTCTCAGAATCACTCAACAGACACTGGTAAGATGCACACACACACACACACACACACACACACACACATACATACATACATACATACATACATACACACACACAACAGACACTGGTAAGATGCACACACACACACACACACACTCTCAACAGACACTGGTAAGATGCACACACACACACACACACACACACACACACACACACACACACACACATACATACACACACACACAACAGACACTGGTAAGATGCACATACACACACACACTCTCTCAACAGACACTGGTAAGATGCACACACACACACACACACACACTTAACAGACATTGGTAAGATGCAAATACACACACACACACACACATGCCACGTACCGCATACATACAAACATACACACACACATACTTAACAGACACTGGTAATACACACACACACACACACACACACACACACACACACACATGCCACATACACACATGTACCACATACATACAAACATACACACACACACACTCAACAGACACTGGTAAGATGCAGATACACACACGCATATTCCACATACACACATATACACACACCCAAACATACCTCCTACTACACACTTTAATATTATTTTGTATTATTGAATCAATAAAAGTGGTCATGAACATGCAAGTAGTAGTGTGTTTGTAAGTGTGTGTGTATATGTGTGTGTGTGTGTGTTTGTATGTCTGTGTGTCTGTGTGTGTGTGTGTGTGTCTGTGTGTGTGTCTGTGTGTGTCTGTGTGTGTGTGTGTGTGTGTGTCTGTGTGTGTGTGTGTGTGTGTGTGTGTGTGTCTGTCTGTATATGTGTGTGTGTGTGTGTGTCTGTGTGTGTGTGTGTGTGTGTGTCTGTATGTGTGTGTGTGTGTGTGTGTGTGTGTCTGTGTGTGTGTGTCTGTATGTGTGTGTGTGTGTGTGTGTGTGTGTGTGTCTGTATGTATGTGTGTGTGTGTGTCTGTATATATGTGTGTGTGTGTGTGTGTGTGTGTGTGTCTGTATGTATGTGTGTGTGTGTCTGTATGTGTGTGTGTGTGTGTGTGTGTGTGTCTGTATGTGTGTGTGTGTCTGTGTGTGTCTGTATGTGTGTGTGTGTGTGAGCAGCTGGATGTGAGGAGGAGGATGTGTTGTCCGTGCGTGCGGGGGAGGCCCTGTGTGTGTGTGTGATCTCTGAGCTCTGCAGTGATTGGCTGGACATTCCTGATGACCCCGCCTACATCTGGACCCGTGATGGAGTGACCCTCACACACACACACACACACTCGACCCTCACACACACACACTCTCATCGCGTCCACACACACGGAAAAGCTCTGCTCTTCCTTCCCCTCATGCTGAACGACTCTGGAGTTTACTATCTACACAGGTGATTACACACACACATATACAAACACACATGCAAGCACACACACACACTCTCATCGCGTCCACACACACGGAAAAGCTCTGCTCTTCCTACCCCCTACGCTGATCGATTGAGGAGTTTACTATCTACACACATTACTGTACACACACATACACACACACACACACACACACACACACTGAGCGGAGGCGTGCAGGGGAGGCCCTGTGTGTGTGTGTGATCTCTGAGATCTGCAGTAATGGGTTGGACATTTCTGATGACTTGGCCTGAAGGGACGTATTTTCTGATAATGACCAGCGGTCACCACATAATCTGGCTTATTATACGGCTACTTGCCAAAACAAGAAAACACCTTTCACACAATGAGTCTTTTAAAATGGTTTTCTTTCCGTTCTGAAGTGGGTGCAAAAGCGTTAGTACATCTGGCCCTGTGTGTGTGTGTGTGTGTGTGTGTGTGTGCATGTGGCCCTGAGTCTTTTTCCGTTCTGTGGCTTTCGCTGAGAGAACAAATAGTTCACCACACAAATAGAACTTGAACGTTTACAGTTTTTTTCTGAATGCTTAAACAAAGTGCTATTTGAGATCACTTTTAACATTTAATATGATTATGATTACAGTTTTTTTCTGAATGCTTGAACACAACTGTGATTCTTATAGCACAATTCCTAAAACTATTAATACTTATAGCAAAACCACTCATTGAGTTCACAAAACTAAAAGCACAAACACTGCTTTGCACACAGTTTGCAATTTTGTAACACACACTTTGCACAACTGTAGGCACAATTCACTGCACAGCACTCTACTGTTTACAACTGTAAACACAACTCATGCTTTACACTCAATTTCCAAATGATCAACACACTCCTAGCAAATATATACACATGTATGGCTATTATTTTCACTATTTTGCCAACTCTCTGGCACACTTTCTCATGTGAAAACTGTTTTAGATAATTAGTTCACTTTGCAATCAGCCTAAGCACTATAAATAAGCCACAGGTCATGTACAATGGGTACGATGGAGGGAGCAGGAAGAGTGAGAAGAGTAAGAATTAGAGGAGGCTGAAGAATAGGACGTGGAGGTGAAGAAGTAGGAGGAAGAGGAGGAGGAAGAGGATGCGGAGGTGAAGAAGTGAGAGGGAGAGGATGACAAGGACAAGGAGGTGAAGTTAGAGGAAGAGGACAAGGAGGAGCAAGAGGAGGACGAGGAGGGGGAAGAGGAAGGGTAAGAAGAGAAAGAAATAGCCCTTTACAGGCAAAAAAATCAGTCTACATGTGGGGATACGTCATTCCAGAATATATTTTCCCCGGTGCCTTGGACTAGGACATTGCATGTGGTGTAGACAAAATTTTGAGAGAGACGACCCGATGTAGACTGATTTTGTTTTGTCTCAATGAAATGCTATTTTGTGTTTTGACTTGGAAAAACACACTTGTGTTTGTTTTGATGTGTGTAAATAAACACCAATACTTGAAGTTTGGATCCCTGTATGTTTACAGAACTATGATAAAAGTATGACCTCAAACTGACATAGTCTACCTTGTGCACAGAGAAAGCAAAAGCCAGATGTGTTTTTTATTCATACCATCAGTGTGTAGTTGGCACATTGTGTGCTTACTATTGTGATGGCTTCTGTTTACTGTTAGATACGAAAACACCATTTTTACGAAGGTGTGAAGAGTTAAGCAAGGTGTATTAGCTTTTGCAAGAGAACTACAATGTTTTGCTGATTGGGTGAGAGGTTTTGCCATTTGTGTGTAGAGTTTTGCAAGAAAAGCCATAGTTACAAAGAATGTGCTTAAGCAATCAGAAAAAACTGTAATAGTTTTAGAAATAGTGCTATAAGAATCACAGTTGTGTTTAAGCATTCAGAAAAAACTGTAAGCAAGGTGTGTTAGCTTTTGCAAGAGAACTACAATGTTTTGCTGATTGGGTGAAAGGTTTTCCCATTTGTGTGTAGAGTTTAGCAAAAAAGCCATAGTTACCAAAAATGTGCTTAAGCAATCAGAAAAAAATGCATTATTGTGATGGCTTGTGTTTACTTTTTGATACGAAAACACCATTTTTACAAAGGTGTGAAGAGTTAAGCAAAGTGTGTTAGCTTTTGCAAGAGAACTACAATGTTTTGCTGATTGGGTGAAGGGTATTCCTTTTTGTGTGTAGAGTTTAGCAAAAAAGCCATAGTTAAAAATGTGCTTAAGCAATCAGAAAAAACTGTAATATGTTCTATTGCAGAACGTTTAATATGTTCTATTGCAGAACGTTTAATATGTTCTATTGCTGTAAGCGGACCATTGACTCAAGGAATGATATGAAGGACATAAATCAAAAGCACAAAACCTGATGCTATTGACAATGGTCATTATATATGGGTCAATGACGTGACGCTCATTTTTTTGTGTACATATGGGTTACATACATTTAAAATTGTTAAAATTTGAAAATAATTATTTTCAAATATCATTTTCATCAAACCCTAATCTTAAAGTTTTGGATTTATTTAATTTTGAAAGAGTATTAACTGAATATGGGTAAAATTGTCAACACGTTGTAACCACAAAAACATGAACCAAATAATTACACTTGCTGAAAAAAATGTGACATTCACACCAAAATCCCTTCTAAAATAATCTGGCATGATCTTGCACAAGAACTTTTCTACATTTAATACAAGTAATAAAACCCCATTGTTCTGAATGTTTGAATTAATATGGGGAATCGTGTCTGTCACATCAACCACTTAAAATGTCAAGTGGTGTAACCACCATTTAAGGAACAATTTTGTATGTATTATGTCAGAGAATCATGTGACAGGAAATTATGTCATAGAGAAGGACCCTTCAAGACCCCAACTGCTATGAGTCAAGATTAGCAACTCTCTTAAAGTAACATAATAGTGTTTTTAGGCCATGACCAGGCAAGCTTAGGTGTCAAATGGTATGACCTTTTAAAAATGTTGATAAATCATAATAATCATAAAATATTCAATTTAATGTAAAAACTATGTTTGAATATTCCCATAAAGGTGAAGTGTGTACTTAGTTGTCCATAATAAAGCCTGCAAATGTTGCTTTTAAATAGAAATGTCAAATGGTGTAACCGGTTACACCATTTGACTTATTTCTGTTTGAGACCAGTTTTATCAGATTCAGAGCCAAGAGTATGTAATTTTAGGTGCCAATTATATTATTTTTATAATTTAAATAGTGACTAACTGTTTAGCATGAACAATATATAGCACTCACCAGCCGTTTTAAACTGACAAGTAACTGTTAAAAACAGCACTCACCGACGCACTTAGTCTTACTGTACTCTAATGTTTTTTTAAACTGTCCTAAAATTGTGAGAATTGTTCTAAAACTTAATGTTTACCATGTTGTTAGTCACTTTGGTTAAAAAGCGTCAGCCAAATGTAATGTAATGTAATGTAATGTAACAATAGCTTTAAAAGGGTTTAATTAGATTGCAATTTAAGCGATTTTTGAAATGTCAAAGCTTTTAAAGCTTTTTTTTAGCATTTTAAATTTAAACTTCCATAATTATTTTTTAATATTTTATTATGATGTATGTAAACAGTATGTTCAAATTATAAATAAATAATATAAATACATTTATTATATATAAAATGTACCTCTTGTCCCCCAATGGATGCCACTTACAAGTGAATGCAGATCCTGCTGTTGGTTGGTTGTTAAGAAATGATCATACCCACTCTTTCACTCACTCTTATTCTCTCTCACACACACTTTGAGCCCTAATTTAGCAATATAAAATGCATGGTCACTAGCAAATAGCGTAAATACATTTAGGGGTTTGTCCAGTCCACATTCGTGGTGGTTTTGATATCAAATGTCAGGTGCCTGGCGCAAAAAGGTGGCTCTTATGTTTCTTTATCAGTCATGGGTGTGTTCTGGGCATCCTTTAAACCAATGAGGAGGACATCTGTCATTCCCTTTAACAGCAAGCAGGGCAACTTCAAACAGCGCATCAGTATTTTGATAGTCAGCGGTGTATTTGAAGGAATCTGCTTGTACGCAAGACCGTAAAACAGATATTCCACTAAGCCATTCTTTACTAAAACCGAGTAGAGTATAGGCTACACACATCTGCACTTGTCTATTAATTGAAGATATAGGCGAAATAGGCGATACAGTATAAGTGAAACTAACTTCACTGTGGTGTCATAGTCAACGACAAAAGTTATACACAGTTAATTACTTTCAATATTGACTGACAATGGGTTACCAGCAAAACTTCCCCCTATAATGTTCGAATGACTGAATAAATAACCTAAGGACATTTATTCTGCAGAGGAATTGCTGCTTACATCTCGTGACAGTGCGTCTTCAGCTGTGTTTCATATGCACCTTTCGCTATAGACCAGGCTTTTCTTGCTCAGTGGCGTAATGCTTTTTAGACGGTATAAGATAGAGATTTTTAGATCATGTGCCAGACCACACCTTATGTCGGTAATTGCCACACCCCTGGGCGCATTATTTAATAAAAGTGAAGTATAAGATAGGAAAAAACTTTGCGTCAGAATAATAATACGCTTTGCGCCAGGTTTTGCATCGCGAAAATAGGGCCCTTTATATCACTCTCTTTGAAAATAATGGGTATAGACTGAAATTGTATGAGAACTGAATTGAAATCAAATAGAACACAAGTTTCTTCATTGATGTTATGAAATGATATTTGATATGGAATATGATGAATGACATGAATACATATCAAAATATCCAATTCAGTTTACCTTGATGCCTATTTTCTGTGTCAATTTCTTGTCCTATTGCTATAAACGTTTTATGGTCAATTGGTGTAACCGATTTATGTCAATTGGTGTAACCAGTATTTTGTCTAAAATACTAATAATGTACAAAAAAATGAATATGGATAATGATTTAATACTCTACTTTACTGTAATAATGGTTGTTTAAACCATTTTTACTCAAATGGTCAAAGAATAGACAGAAAACAAGATGTTTACAGCATATGGTCTTGCTTAGTACAATGAAAAACCCATATAATTTAAATGTAGAAATTTAGTAATAAAACATATTCTCTTAGGATATTACAAAATAAACTAATAATTTCATTAGAGCAATTGCATGAACTCTAGAAGGTGTGAAATATTAGATATTTGTCATTTTTGTGGTTACACCATTTGACAATTTAACAGGCTGTTAGTTCTATCT